>NW_021530008.1:0-2517 GCF_001605985.2 Dendrobium catenatum | reverse complement strand
TGTTTTCTTTTGTCGTTTTGACTGCTAATAGTTTTAAATCTTAATTATTTTATTCAAGAAATCGTGCAAGTTCTTATCGCATTCATTTTTAGCATTGTAGTCCTGCATCAGATACCTATACTAATAACTCATGCTATTGCATTAGAGTAAATCAATCATTATTGTGCTAATTAATTAATTGCTTTCACAAATAGAATTATCTTATAATCACCATAATATTGTTTGTATTTGGACTCTATGTATAAAAATTGATGTTTGACTAAATCAATCTCATAAACTTTTGCAGTGAAATCAACTTATACACTTGTGCTTATAATTCAAAATCTCACATTAGCTCCACCATTACATTATTTGTGTGCTACCATTTTTTTCAACAATTGGCATAAATAGTTTAATTGAATTAACAAGCGAAGCTTAGTTTGACCATAATAGAGATTAACAATAAATTGCCCACTCAACTAGTTGAATTATTCTCCTACACCATATTAATATTGCACGGATAGAATTGCATAAGACTACAAATGCCAAGCGTCATCTTTTGATTTGTGGTTAATCATTAAGACGCTCATTTGTATTAGTCCATACACATTGTGTTATCATATTTCCTATATTTATTATAATTTGTGCGGTTAATTTGTGTATTTAATTGATACATTCATAGCTTCCATTATGTATTTAGTTTATTTATTAAGTAGCTTCTATTGTGTGCAATTACTTGCATAGCTCCTGAATTATAATGTGATTTTGAGTTTGGAAGAATTTTGAAGGAAATTCTTAAATTTCTCATTGCATACCTAAATTAACTCCCTCTTAGTGTGCTTCATATAAACAACTTAGAGATATACAATATGCTCTTGATATCATTCATGGATCATTGCAGCCTAATTTACCACATTATATAATGAATCCTATCAAGTATGTTAATCTTAAAAGGCAGGTAGATGAATTGCATAGGAAATGATTTATTAGAGAGAGTATGAGTTCATGTATTGTGCCTGTACCAAAGAAAGGGAATTGTAGAATATGTATGACTGTCGAGCAATTAATAAAATCATTATCAAGTATCGATCTCTTATGCCAATATTAGAATATATGCTAAATATGATAGATAGGGCTATAATTTCCATAAAGATTCCATAAAGATTGAACTGAGTAATTGCCATTAAGGATGAGAGAATGGGATGAAAAGAATTTTTCTTTTAAAACAATTATGATTTGCAAAAATGCTTAGTAGTGTCTATTAGTTTAACAAAAACATCGAGTATTTTTATAAGAATCATGAATCACATTTGATAATTTTTTATAGGGGGCGTTCTAATTTACAACAAATGTAGAGAATAACATTTGTTTCATCTTAGATAAGTCTTTAACATTTTGCAATATTAAAGTATAAGTAAATATGAAGAAGTATTAATTTTTACCCATTTATTATATTTTTTGGAATTTATAATGTTTGTTGTTGGTTATCAATTGATCTTGATAAGGTTAAACCAATTAAAAACTGACCAATGCCAACTAATATTCACAAAATTTGAAGATTTCATGATTTGTTTTTTTTTTTTTTTCTGGCAATTCATCGAAAGATTTAATATTGATATGGTACTAATTAATAAATTTCTACTAAGTGCACCTACAATCATAGCTTTTAAAACCGGACAGCTGGCCGTTCAACCGGTTGAACCGCGAACCGGCCGGCCGGCCAGTTACGGTTCTCTTGAGAACCGTTTTCGCCTCGAACCGGCGTTAGACCGTTCGAACCGCCGGTCCGACCGTCGAACCGGAAAATCGGCTCCGGTTTCGGATAACCGGACGGTTCGGGCAAATTTTTTTTTAGCCGTTGGATCTGATGCTACGGTTAATATGAGACAAAGCTGATAGAAAACAAAAAAACCCTACTATTCACATATTCGCTATTTCGTTCGTTCGGCCTCGTTCCATCGTTCGTCTACTCGCTCCCCTTTCACGACCGGCGTCATTCGTCGTTCATCTCTTTCGCCGACCAGGGATTCTCTTCTCCAACCCACTGTAAGTTCTTCACACACTTCTCCTTCTTGCATTCGGTAGTAGGCCGACCGCCAACCTGTTTTCCATCTATTTTAATTTTTAAGCATAACGCTTAGGGTCTTGTGGGAACTGGGATTAATGGAATATACAATAAAATGTGAAACAATTTTGCACTTTTAATTTTCAAAATCACTTTTTAAAACTTTTGTCCAATGTCGTTCATCTACCGACGATTTTGTTTGCCAGTGGAGACCGTGAAAGCTTTTAACTATCTCTGTTGTAATGGATTATGGATCTTAATTTTTTTTATAATATATACAAGTTTTCTTTATAAATTTTTTTTATAATTTTTTTACCGATGTCATGATAGAGCAATGACATAAAGATTGAATTGAATAACTTTTGCCCGTTATTATAATCAACTTTGTTTAGGCATTTAGGAAGAAAGCCATAATATAGGGAGAACTAACGACAGTTTTTTTTTGTGTTGTGTTGATCTTATGTTATATAGAA
>NW_021530007.1:0-475 GCF_001605985.2 Dendrobium catenatum | reverse complement strand
TAGAATTTTTGTAAGAATCTCCATAATTAAGCGTGTCTATTCTAGAGCAATTCTAGGATAGGTGATTCATTTGGAAGTTACACCAACAGGATAAAACCGTAAGGTTTTTTTAGACAAATCACATAATATATCGATAGTTAAGAGTTTGAGTTGTTACACAGTTGACCCATTTAACAAATGGGTCGGGTTTGGGTTTAAAAATCCAGCCAGTATAATAAACGGGTCAGGTCCGAGTCAGCACACCAAATCAAAATAAATCTGATTTTAACTAGGGTCGGATGGATTTACAAATTCTATTGAAGAAGCACATGAAATCCAAATGGGAGCGGGGTAGGAGGCGAGATTTCTTTTTGCTCACGGAACATTATTTTAGTTCGGTTCAGCGGTTCAACATGTAAAAGCGAAAGATGAAGCCCATGAAGACAAAGCTTGTGAAATGGATTTACAGGATTTGGCCATAGACGAAGCACGCAAA
>NW_021530006.1:0-319 GCF_001605985.2 Dendrobium catenatum | reverse complement strand
AACGGTGGAAATCCGTTGGGGTGAAGGTTTCCTTCACACTTGACCGGACTACCTAGCTAGGGAGCTCGGGATGAAGGAATTACCGCAGAGAAAGCCTCAACGGATGAGCTTCTCTATCTGGAAGCTTCAGGGGACGAAGGCGAGCAGGTTTCCTTCAGAGGCCGCGACTGGAGGATGGCCTGAGGTAGGACTTTGAGCGGGACACCGAAGCCTTTCGCCGGAGTTCGCTCGAAGTAATGGAAGGGGAGGTCTGGGAGCTCGAGGGAAGATGTTGGGAGATTAGGGGAACTCTGGGGAGTCGTTCCGAAACACTGGGATC
>NW_021530005.1:0-205 GCF_001605985.2 Dendrobium catenatum | reverse complement strand
AACATTAGAGATTTGTTTGTTCATTTGCAATAATGCAGTAGCTATAAAATAATATCAGTGGTAGGAACCAAATGAACATAGAAACATATGATACAACAAGTAATTTGTATGATGTTGGTAGAATAAATGCAAATGATATATGTTTAAACAAAAGAGATTGATACATGCAAAACTAAGATGATGTTGATGTAGGACAAGTGCGAAT
>NW_021530004.1:0-319 GCF_001605985.2 Dendrobium catenatum | reverse complement strand
TCTCTATCTCTTTCTTTCTCTCTCTCTCTCTCTCTCTCTCTCTCTCTCTCTCTTACTATCTATAGGATATTGGGTGGAACAAGAAGCTCCTTCAGCTTTTTAGAAGAGAAAGAAAGAAAGAGGGGAGGAAATAATAGTATAGAGCAATTCAAAACAAAAATCATTAATGATTGTCTTCCCCTTCGAATTATAGACTATTTCAATTATTTATATACTTCATAGGCAACATAAATCTATATAAGAACCCAAAATAAGTTCAATGGAAATACTAACATAAGTATTGTCCAAATCCAAATAGTATCTAATTTTCCTTTATTGT
>NW_021530003.1:0-201 GCF_001605985.2 Dendrobium catenatum | reverse complement strand
TGATAGTTTGAAGAAATCTAAATCTTCTTGAAAATTAATGGACATAACTAAAGCTCACGCCTAGTCTTGAATGAAATTTTCAATGTTATGGTAGTAGCATATTTCATATATTAGAATCACACTTACGGTTTAAAGATTCATCATTCTATAGAGCTTTTCCCCTTGCTTTTGTATGAGCAACGTGCAGAATTTTACTTTTTT
>NW_021530002.1:0-282 GCF_001605985.2 Dendrobium catenatum | reverse complement strand
TCTCCCTTGCTCCTTCTTTCACTCTCTTGCTCTCTCCCTTGCTCCTTCTTGCTCTCTCTCTCTCATTCTCTCTATTTATCACTCTCTTGCCCTTTCTCTATATTTATCTTGTTCTCTCTCTTTCTCTCACTCTCATTCTCTCGCTCTCTTTCCCTCTCTCTTTCCCCTTCTCTCTCTCTTGCACTCTCTTGTTCTCTCCCTTGCTCCTTCTTGCACTCTCTTTCTCTCTCCCATGGTCCTTCTTGCTCTCTCTCTCTCTATCTCTCTCTTACTCTCTATCAC
>NW_021530001.1:0-401 GCF_001605985.2 Dendrobium catenatum | reverse complement strand
AGAGTTGGAATCCTTGTTTGTAAAGAGATTTGCGGGGCCCCAACATCATGTTACAGTGGGAGACCTTGTGGTGGAAAGGCAAAAGCCAAATGAGGGGTTGGTGGATTACATTTTTAGGTGGAGAAACCTTAGCCTAAAATGTGAACCACAACTCCAAGAACAGCATGCCATAGAAATTTTACTAAGGAATATTCATGGTCCTATAGCACTCATTCTTAAAGGGTTTACTATTAGGACTTTTGAAAAATTAATTAGTAAAGCTTCTGGCTTGCAATCTGAAGCATCTCAGTTGTCATTCCTTAAAGATAACAGTAATGGTGACCAAGCCAAGAAATTCAAGCAGAAACCAATTGAAAGAAAGGGCAGTGTGTCAGCATTATCATTTCAGAAGGGAAAGCAGA
>NW_021530000.1:0-551 GCF_001605985.2 Dendrobium catenatum | reverse complement strand
AGTGCTCGAACTACTATTGGATGATGGCGTCTCAGCGGTGGGCGATGGAGGAGGAGAAACTACCAGCCCAGCGGCATAGGCGAGGTCTTTTTGGAGGAATCGAGCAAAGCCGAGGTGATTGGCCTTCTCCTTAGCCTTCCTCGACGTCGAAGAGCCTCTTCCAATTGCATGCTGCAGGAGGTCCTTGAATTGATAGTCCTGCTTCTTTTTCCCTGCACAGAATGGACAACGCATGGTACCGTCATGGTTTAGAATTCGGTGATTTTCATCCTTGAAACCCAAATAAGCTTTCTCAGCGTAGTCATCGAGCTCGGAAGCATTCAGGCTGGTTGGTCTGGGAAGCCCCATTATCACCCCCCTAGAGATGGACATTGCGGCAGGGCAGGAGGCCGCAGAGCCATTGGAATCGCAGCCAGAATCTGACGTCTCATCATGCTTCTCTGATGACGGAGTCTCCAGGGCATTTGTAGGAGGCGACTCATCGATTTCATCGATGCTGTGGAGCTTGTCATTCTTGATGTAGAATCGAATACGGCGAAACCCTTTTTTGA
>NW_021529999.1:0-222 GCF_001605985.2 Dendrobium catenatum | reverse complement strand
AAGATCGAATCTTTTACTCCTGAAAAGAAATTCAAACTTTGTCCTTGAGAAATATGCGTAAGTCCTTGCGTAGAGGCATCTCTTCCTTTGAATCCTTTTCAACAAAATTACACTCTATACTGGGTCCAGAACAAACCTATTAGAGGAGTATTTTGTAATGCTGGAAATTGCCGTTCAAAATCAACCTACGATCGAGCAGAGTGCCCGACTCTAATTTGAAGA
>NW_021529998.1:0-236 GCF_001605985.2 Dendrobium catenatum | reverse complement strand
CAGAAAGATGAGATTGAGAAGCTGGTGGGAGAAATGCTAGAAGGAGGGATCATTCAGCCCAGCGTGAGCCCTTTCTCTAGTCCAGTTCTGCTTGTGAAAAAGAAGGATGGGAGTTGGAGGTTCTGTGTAGACTATAGAGCTCTCAACAAGGAGACTGTGCCTGATAAGTTTCCTATCCCTGTGATTGACGAGTTGATGGATGAGCTACATGGAGCAGCCTTGTTCACCAAGGTCGA
>NW_021529997.1:0-290 GCF_001605985.2 Dendrobium catenatum | reverse complement strand
GAGATTGTGGTCGAAACTTACTAGACTTAAACAATGCCTGAGGTATTGGAATAAATTTGTTTTTAAAAATATTTTCTCTAATATTATTGAAGATGAGTCGAGAGTTGATGAGTTGGAAGGGATTTTTATTGATAATCCTTCTGAGGAGAATACATTAAACTTAAATATTGCTAAAAATGATCTATGTCTTCTTCAATCTCAAGAAGAAGCTTTTTGGAAGCAAAAGGCTAATGCTAAATTTATTATGGAAGGCGATAGAAATACTAAATTTTATCATGCTATTGCTAATA
>NW_021529996.1:0-257 GCF_001605985.2 Dendrobium catenatum | reverse complement strand
TAATAACTCAGTAGGTCATCAGAACCTACAATTGTAATCAATGTAAGGCATTAAAAATTAATATGCATGCTTTATCTCAATAAATATAACCTATAGATATATATGTGAATTTATATCAATCAATGAACAATATAAATCAATGTGAACAAGTAAGATTAGTAAACAAACACTGGTTGGAGAATCTTTAGAATATTAATAATAAAGAGTAAAGCAGTAATTATTATTATATAAATCATCTATAATATTGTAATTAAGCT
>NW_021529995.1:0-345 GCF_001605985.2 Dendrobium catenatum | reverse complement strand
AGGATCTTATGAGGGGATTCACAAGGGTTGCTCCAAGATTTGTTCCACTTCTTCTTCCTTAGAGTCTCTTATCCTAAGGGTTGGGAGAGGTAAGTTTCAGCAAGTGATCGTGGTTCTCTGCCTGCTTCAGGAGGAAGCAAAAGGAGTTGGGTTCTCTGCTTTGACGGGTGTGGCAAAAAGGAGGTGTTTTTGTGAGGGCTTCTCCGCCTAGCTTTGGGGGCTAAAGGAGAGTCACGTTTGTAATGCAATACTCGGAGGGCTCCTCCGGTGAATGGACGTAGGTCGAGTTGACCGAACCACTATAAATCCTTGTGTTATTTTTTTTTCTATTTTTTACCCCCCCCC
>NW_021529994.1:0-756 GCF_001605985.2 Dendrobium catenatum | reverse complement strand
CTGGAGAGGAAAGTGGCTCAACATCCTCCTGCAAAGCATCCAGGTCAGCCTCGCACATCGGACCCTGGGCTATCGTAGTCAGCTGTTGAGAAAGATGAAAAGATTTGTTAATCTTCTTTCTTAAGTGCCCGGGACAAAGCAATGTCCCAACCATCTTCAACAAAATAAGGAGAGTTAAGAGGGTTACCTGAAATGGTTTTAATGGAAGCTTTAACTGGATCGACCAAGTATTCTTTAGGAATTATGATGTTACCTTGGGTGTAGTTCCTCTCAAGACAATCTTTGAACACAACACAGTCTTCAAGAGGGTAACTAAGCATCCGGTGGTATGGACAATACTTGGGATCATCTTTCTTACTTTCATCTTCAGGCCTCCTGGCCTCTAGTAGCTGAAAATATGGTTTCTTTAAGAAACTCTTGAAAATCCTCTAAACTGATTCCCTCTTAAATGGATATGGTTTTGCCAATCTCTCTCTAAAAGGGACAAATTTAGGGTCTCTGGTTTAATGAGGAGTGATCTGAAAGGGCTATCTCTGAGCTGGCTGTGGTGGCGATAGTGGAGGAACACTGGGCTGACTAGCAATTGGCCTTTTTCCCTTATCAACTGCCGACACTACTGCCTTTTTCTCAAAAGTCTTAATCAATCTAGGACCTTTCTTGTCTTCAGACTGCTCTCGTAGGAATGGCATACTATGAGCCTCTTCCTGCAAATTGCTAGCATTATCAAGAAGTTTTTCAAAAGTTTTAATGGTGAAA
>NW_021529993.1:0-237 GCF_001605985.2 Dendrobium catenatum | reverse complement strand
ACGATTAGCGGCAAGTGTTGGAGAGCCTATGCTCATGGATGAGCAAACCAGCTCCTGGGACAGGTGTTCATATGCCCGGGTCTGTGTTCGAATTAATCTGGCAAGGAAATTACTGAAGGGTATTTGGGCTCACGGCCTAAATGGTAGATTCTTCCAGCCAATTGAATACGAGGGAATCCCGATTATTTGTTCTAAATGTAGAAGAATTGGGCACAAGATAGAAGAATGCAAGGAGCA
>NW_021529992.1:0-2372 GCF_001605985.2 Dendrobium catenatum | reverse complement strand
GCCTGGGGTTTTTATTGCCATCGAAGATATTGAACTTCGGCACAGAATATCCCTTTGGATATGGCACCTGATCGTAATCTGATGGATACGGGCGACCTTTTCCTACCAACTTCTCTGCTTGTTCAGCAGCTATAATGGCCTTAATCTTTTCACTAATTAAGCCTTCCAATTGTGATGTAGTTACGGGTTCAGAGACACTCGCCACATTTTGGGGAGTGCGCTGGCGGGTTGGATCATCATTTTTATCGCCACCTTCAGGTACACCTTTCACTCCTGAGGCTTGAGGCGCTTGAGGATTTTGAGGATTTACAGCTTGGTTGACGGGCTGAACCGGTACAGGACCCACAAAAGTGGTCTTCTGCATCATTTCCATCATAGCCGTCATTTGAGTCATCATCTCAGTCATTTTATCATTTAATTGAGAGATTTCTCTGTCTTTTCTTCGCATCTGTCGCCTCATTTGATTTTTCATTTCAGCGAGTGTGATGTCTTCAATACCGAAGGGGTTTTCTCCGACCTCTTCTTCTTCCTCATCTCCTTCTTCTGAGGAGCCAGCACTTCGGCTGGCAATGAATCTGGCCCTGTGGCGACGTCGATAAGTACGTACGCGTGGCTGTGATTGTTGGTCTTCTTCATCACCATCATCTTCCTCTTCAACATCGGCGTGACTGACCATACGAACCACCTCAATTTCCATAGTATCTTCATCACCATAGTCTTCTTCATCTTTTTGCACCTGAATTTCTGAGCGACGGCGCCACTGAATTTCAGGTTCTTGATTTGGGATGATTACTTCTTCGATTCGCAGGCTACGATCGAAGTGAAGCTCCTCTTTGGTTGAAGTAGGAGAATGACAGGATCTCTTGGAAGACTCTCCAGGATGTCGACTGTCAATATAATTGTCGTCATTATGGGCCTTCTTTTGGACCCACTTTTGACGAATTCTGTTAGCAGGGGCGGATCTCCGGGAGACAGCTCCGGATGTCACACCCGAACTAATCCTTTCTTCAAGGATATTTTCTCTTCGAGGCTTAGGCCTCCAAACTTGTTTGCCCTTCCACCGGGACCTTTCGGCGATGGATCCCCGAACATATGGTTCAGGTGTCACGCCCTGATGCTCGCCGCGTGGAGCTTGTTGTCGGTAATCCCTTCTTTCGACTATCACAGCAGATGATAGTCTATCTCTTGGAGGAGTTCTTCGGGCCTCAACAATTAGTGGCCTCTGGAACTTCTTTTTCATTAAGCCCTTCTCCTTGACTATTTTCAATACACGGTGTACCCGGGCAGACAGGCGTTCGGGCTCTCGTATCTTCTGAGGGGCTGGAACTTCAGGTCGACGCTCCCAGAAAGATTGCTTAAGCTCACCAGAAGAGCTGTTTCTTTATACCCACTTCAGGTTGGAGAACTTGTTCTGAGTGGGGATATTGATCTCTGGTTCTGGTGCTGGCAGATTGGAGGGATGGACTGGTACAAGTAATTGCTGAGCGCGTAACTCTGCATTCATCTTTCTTCTCTGCCTCCTTATAAGCCTTCCTCCAGATGAGGAGGCTTCAGCATCATACCTCCCAGGTGTAACAGGCTCTCTGGGCAGGGTAGTGGTGTTCGCAGTCACCACAGAGATCTTTCTTCCAGTGACGACCCTCTTTGCAGTAAGGGCCTCAGGTTGAGATAGTCTCTCGAAGACAGAAGTTCTTCCTTGAGCAGTACCTCTGGCAGCAATCCTTGTAGAGTGAGACCTTCCAGAGAATTCTTCAGAATTGACGCCGTACACAGGAACGGCTGCAGCCCTTGCAGTAGCTGCTGAGAATTCAAGTCCGCCAAAGTAGATGGTGGCTCCAGTATTTCCAGTCTCTATGATAGCATAAGCCAGTTGAATTCTGGCTCCTCGTCCCAGTTGGACGGTCATCGGTGTGTCTTGCATTTCCATTCTTCACAAATGAAAGACAGGGATTAGTGATCAGAATTAATACATCACCCCACACTTTCATAAAATAGGAATAACGCAGAACGAATGATAGCAGGAAAATTAGCATGGAATTTAAAACCCTGCTAAGTAAATTTCCATTGATCTTATTTAAAAGATCCATTTTTGGAACCTTTCAGTGATGGATCTTTGGACATAAGAACCAAATGTCACATCCTGATGTTCACCGTATAGAATTCAGTATAGATTAGCTACTACTATAGCATATAAGTGACTAGCCAGAGATGGAAAGAGAAACCAATCCCCAGTGGAGTCGCCAGAAATCTGTGGGCTCCGAAAATTCGGCCCCAGCCTCCGCTCGCTTTTCTTATTCGGCGAGGGAGTTTTAACGAACTAAGTTTCGGGGTAAAGTTTGGAAGGCAGATGGGTTTGTAGATAAGACAATACC
>NW_021529991.1:0-484 GCF_001605985.2 Dendrobium catenatum | reverse complement strand
ATAGCCAGTGTTTGTACTTGTTCAGTATTATTGTGTTGAAGTGCATGTGTATCGTATTGACATATGGATTTACTGCTTTATTGATTTGATCGGATTTATTGATTTACTGTATCGTACGATTTTATCGATTTTGTTGATTGATCGCTGAGCATTGATACTACTGAGCATAGATATTGATAAGGATGGATATAGATATTGTATTGATTCATTGATACTATGGACATGGATACTATAGATTCATTGATTATTGCTTATAGATTCATTGATATTATTGCTTATGCACCATATTAACCTGCTGCATTTGATTCATTGCTAGTATAGATTGAACTTTATTGTATTGCTTTTCTAATCGATTTGATACGATTCTTCTATCGCTGTATTGACTATTGATTTGATTTTCGTATCCGCTGCATTGCCTATTGATTTGATTTTCGCTGCATAGATTCCCTGATCATGTGCCATTGCTGTTATGGATTTGATAGAT
>NW_021529990.1:0-217 GCF_001605985.2 Dendrobium catenatum | reverse complement strand
ACTCCCTATTGTCCCCCCATCTGAAAACCCTATTCTGCCACTTGTAAAAAACTTAGGAGGTGGCGCTTGACCACTTCCTTCTTTGATAGACCATTCTCCTTGCCCGAAATGTCTCTCATAATGGTTGGCCACCCCCCCCCTCATCCAGAAATCCTAATCCGCCCCTTATTAGAGCCCCAGGAGGTGGCTCTTGAAGAAAGAAACTCTCCTCATCGAA
>NW_021529989.1:0-287 GCF_001605985.2 Dendrobium catenatum | reverse complement strand
ATGGTGGAGAGTTCCAAAATAATAGGTTTGAGTCATTTTGTCAAGAGATAGGAATAGAAAACAATTTCTCAGCCCCTAGAACACCCCAACAAAATGGTATATCAGAAAGGAAGAATAGAACTTTGGTAGAAGCTGCTAGGGCAATGTTAGCGAAGTATACCCTTCCTAGATACTTTTGGGCAGAAGCAGTCAACACAGCTTGTTATATTTTAAATAGAGTAAACATTAGATCGAAGCTGAATAAAACTTCTTATGAACTCCTTAAGGGTAGGACACCAAACCTTTCA
>NW_021529988.1:0-918 GCF_001605985.2 Dendrobium catenatum | reverse complement strand
GTGGGATAAAGGCTTGATGTTGTTGTTGTTGTTGCATACCTATTGACGAGAGGCTGATGTCCTATAAACATCTGCTCACTTGGTGAATGTTAGAAGATCTTACTAAAAGATTTAGATTGCATTATCCAAATAAGGTCTTATTTAAATATATAAATTATTTTAGATCAAATGCATTGTGAAGATGAAAAGAACAAAGAAAATCAGCATGCTTATATTTGGTTTTCTTTCTTTTCTTTTTTTTATATCATGAGTTTTACTTTTTGTTACAATGTGCATCAAGTATGATCCTAAATTGATTAGAGGATTTTTCTCTCTCAGCCAATTCTAGATCGACTGGTTTGTAGAAGGCTATTTGACTGAAGTTTTTGTGCATGCATGTTAAATTTGGTGTTATGAGTTTTAGGAATTTAGTCGAAGGTGCTTAAAAGAATTTTGGCAGAATTACGATGGGCATAGAATTTTTTTTTTTTGCCTTGGATGGAAGGTGGGGATTGAGATGAGCATTTGAGACAAAATTTTTTATTTTGCCTTCTTTTGGTGATAATTACCATATGATGTTGAGGTTTTCCTCTTTTTTTCTTGTTGATACATTTATGTTTCCCATATTTGCGCAGTTATGTGTTTATTAAGCTTTAAACTATTTCTCTCGTTCTCACTCTATCACCCATCATCCTGTTCTTTATTTGTCACTTTATGGTGTGCTTGTTCTTACTAAAAAGTTAAATCCACACCATTGCCTTTAGGATCAGAGATACTTCTATTTAGATTTAATACTATTTCCAACATTTTTTGCATTTCTTTATATGGGAATTTTAATTATTTGTTAAATTTGGACTTTCCATCAAATTACTACGTTTAAAACACAGAAAATTATTTGATATTTTAGGTTTTTGAAGGCTCGTAAATTTGATATTGAGA
>NW_021529987.1:0-440 GCF_001605985.2 Dendrobium catenatum | reverse complement strand
CTGAGCAAGTGATTTGTTCGGAGACTGCATGAAGAGTAGGGGCGGGACCTATTGTGGATCTCACGGTTGGAGTAAGGAGATGCTGTGAGGTATCAAGAAGGAAAGCTGATAAGAGCTTTGGTGTAAGGAGGTAGAAGCTTTTGTGAGGGAGGCAGGAGGATTCGGCTTTCAAACTGGTTTCGGCCTTGGCAGTGGAGGAGAGATCGTGGACCTTGCCTCAAGTTGCTTTGGAGAGGAGGGGCCGTGAGCTGCAGGGAAGCTTGGGAGTTCGGACAGAGCAGGTGATGGAGAAGGAAAACGGGTGGGGTGGTTCTGTGTAGTTTTTAAACAAATGGCTTGCATGAAATGGGAGAACTCCAAAAGCTGAAGGACTCGTCTTACACCTTATTTCAATGACAAGGGCTGCATTGCAAGAAGCGAGGTTTCAGCGGATTTTCAGG
>NW_021529986.1:0-337 GCF_001605985.2 Dendrobium catenatum | reverse complement strand
AGAGAATTACCACATGCGGCGCTTTGCGCATCTTTTTTAAATTTTTGGGAACATTTTTGTGCATCTTTTGATTTTGGGCTAATTTTGTACCTCTTTTTCATATTTGCAAACCTTTGCGCATTTCTTTTGATTTTTATACTATTTGTACAATTTTCAAGAGTAATTGAAACCAAAATTTTCCAAAATTAATAACCTAAAATTACAAAGAAGATGTGTTTCTAGAAAAACCCCCAGGTTTTGAGAGTTCCCAACTTCCAAATCATGTGTTTAAATTAAAAAAGGCTTTGTATGGGTTAAAGTAGGCACCAAGAGCTTGGTATGAGAGGCTTAGCATATT
>NW_021529985.1:0-6314 GCF_001605985.2 Dendrobium catenatum | reverse complement strand
TTTGTGCTGCTGCCTAGAACTGATCAAACATCGATGAGAAGCAAAACAAACAAATTAGTTAATAGTTAATACCACAAACACAGACTTCTGCAGTCTTCATGATGCTAAGAGGAAATCAAAAACTCTACTTAGCTCCCCCTCCAGCTCCAGGAGCTTGTGGAAATACATAGCAGTAATATAGCTCTTCTTCATAGACAATTGACACACAAATCAATTCATCAAATCGTAACGCATAGCAAAGACAACAAATTTCTAACTTTTAGTTGATTAGTTGGATTTATAGTGCTAGATTTCTAACCTATGTGGATCTTTGACTGCAAACCAAATCTCGTGCCCGTTGGGTAACAGATGGTGGCATATTTTCAACTAGTCATCCTCCAACAAAGTCCATACCATCCTGCATAGAAACAATAGGAAGTTTTCAGGTAACTGGCTCAAGCTAGGAGGTTTATTCCAGTGAGATAAATCATCTACTTACCAAAATAAAGATATAAAGAGAAGGATAACAAGATAGATGAGCTTGACGAGGCGACGCTTCTTCTCCCCATTGAGCTGGTTGAAGATCTCAGTGACATCCATTAGGTGTTTCCGCTGCAGATATCTGGAAGTGATAACAGAGACTGTGACTTGAAAGCGTAGGCTAATCTAACAAGTAAATACTTAAATTATAGAGCTTTTTGCAACATCGCGTAAATTTTTCTATTATTTGCCTGCCGAAAAGGAAATGATAATAGCATGAAAAGAATATATACTAAACACTAAACATGAATCTCTTTCCTTCTCCTGAGAAACAAGAAGATTAGAAGATGTAGACACCCGGTTACCAAACTGTGGGCTCCGAAAATTCGCGCCCGGCCTCCCTTACTTTCGGGGGAGTTTTAACGGATTAAATTCTGAGGTAAATTCCCAGAAGGCATATTTGGTTTGAAATAAGACACTACCCACAGATTTTGTCCTCATTTTGCAAGGACTTTAGATCTGAGTTCTGGTTTCCTATAGGTACAAGCCTCTATAGTTAATTATCCCTCCCAATCACAAGAGAGAACTTTCGATTAAGGCTAGTCGTCAAACATATATGTAGAGATATGAGTTATCTAGTGTGTAGTAGCAGCATATGTTTGGGTTTGAATATTTAACATTTAAAATCAGAATTTTAGCAACTTGGAACTTAAAGCAGATGGTAGGGGAGGTAAATATGAGCACGATTAAGATCTCATGGTTCCGTCATCGGGGCCATCATGTTCCCTGGTCTACTTAGTTAGAAAAGGTAGTCGACCCAACCTGACAAAAGGATCTTTGTCGGCAGCCATTGGTTGCTTCGTCCAAAGGAACCTTGTAAATCTTGGATGAATATTTGCCTAAGGGGACAAATTTGAAACCACCTTAGCTAACTGAGGGCTTTGTGCTCTATCGATCATATCATTTATTCACATCTAAAGGATTTAGTGGTTTTGGGGAGCATATGGGCTCTTGCCATAACCATAATTTAGCGTTGTCATTTTGCGTCAAACCACCCAATTCTGAGGGCCCGGCCATAACCGTTTAACTGCAGTGTCATTTGGCGGCAAAATCGCCGGTTAGAGGACATGTGCCACGTCTTAGCTGGCAAAAGATATTTTCAGAATAAATCCTAGTGATATTCTCGATCAAACATTAGCTCTTAGTGAGATGAAGTGATATTTGAATTTGTTTACCTTGACAAATTGTTGCAGATGATGGACGAATTTTGCTTTAAATGTTTAATGATTTATTCACTACGTGATTCAACAAACACTAGACCACATCCCCAAATTGTTATTCATTATTATCCCTCTCTAACATGTCCTCGCTCAAACAACCCACACATTATCATTCGATTTGAGTCTAGTGTTTTGGTCTTCGCTCTCTCCACAATTCCCTCGTGCACAAATGCAAGTAAACAATCGATAACTCACTGATCTTTCATCTAATCAGATTATTAAAATCACTCTTTTGTCGTCAATCAATAGTGCAGTATGACATCCCTTCTCCCTCCACTGACCTTAGGTATAGGTATAGAGTTTTTTTTTTTTTTTTTTTTTCTCTACTCCACAAATGCATTAGGCTGAAACTTGATGATAGTAATCTAGCTATCAGCAAGAGGAGGTCAATTGAATTGTTAAGACTGAGCAAAATCTATACGAAACTGCCAAAATAGACCAAACCAAATCAATTTTTTTAAAGACAGAAAATATCTAGCTTTTACAAAAAAAGTTGCACAGAACTAAACAACTTGGTTGTGTTCAATGTCTTGATGAAACAATCAAACAAGAATCAAACCAAACATCAACAACAACAAAAACAAATCTTTATCCCACTACAAGCCATTGCACCGCACCAAACATCATTCTTTAAAAAATGTTAAAAAATGCTTATTTTGCAACTTCCATATTCTAAGCAAAACTATTTATTATAATAAATCATAAATTACATTCGAATTCACGTCTCAATCTCATACTTCCGCACCTCTCATCTTCTTACATCCATCTCAAATGACTCGTTTAATTAGAATTAAAATTCTGTATGAGAGCATTTTACTTTTATTTATATTTTCCAAGATTAGTCTTCTTTTTTATTATTTATAAATCATGTAAATGCTTTTTGTGTGCGCGCATGTTTAGATTGTACACTTATTTTTTCCTATATTAAATACAACTTTCTGTATTTAGTCTTAAAATAAAAAATCAACTGAACCTAACCGAAAGAATGTTTTTTTTTTTTTTTAATACGGGTAGTTTGGTTTAAACCTTTTCAGAATTGGCATTGCGGGCTAGAGTTCTAATATATGGCAACCCAAACCAAACTAAATCATGCTCGCGCCTAGCAATTGCTAGGGGACTTTGACACCAGTATGCTTACGACGATGTTCCAGTCACCAGAAGTGGACTAAATTTAATTGCCGCCATTAACGTCCCTCTGATGAGAAGGGAAAAAAAAATGACTAACATGATGAAATCAGTAGAATATGTCAGCAAAAGGAGCAACATAAGAGATGCAAAACCTCATAAAAGGCTTCAATTCTTGCAAAACTGAAAAAAATACAAAATATGGTCCAAAATAAGGCATATAAATCATGCATTAGCAAATCAATTTTGATCATGGAAATCGAAATAAAGCAAACATTAAGGGGGGAAACTGTAAACTTACAATCTCACATTGTAGTAGAGCATTGGAGCAGAAAAAAGAAACAACATCCATTGCCCCGATACAAGAAAAAGCAGACATAAGGTTCCTTGCAGTACAAATTCTGGTAAAATCACTGCATTTATCCGTGAAGATAAATCATATGGGTTAATGTAGTCATACTCTAGATCCGACAAGGACACCAGCTGCAAAATAAATGTGTAAAGCAAAAACCACGACAAAACCAAATGATAATTGCAATTTTGTGAATAAACAAAAGACAGAGGGTAATGTTTACTACAAAATGGAACTGCTAAAATGATCAAATATAACTGAATCTCTTTCCAAATATAAATAAATAAATAAAGCATTCAGCAAGTCAATTTATTAACTTCATTCAAGTTAGCCTTTGGTTGAATATTAACTATTCCAGAAACCTTTGCGGGATCAATACTTTTTCCTTAACAAACACATAGACATATAGTTTTATAGACGAGTAATTCAATTTTCTCGATCAGTGACACAGAACAAGCCACACTTTGGGCAGCATAAGAACAGTGGTTATTTCGTTTGCTTTTTATTCTTTGGTAAGTGGAACAGTTAGTTCCTTTCTTCCATTCAATTTTATTGATTGAAAATAAAAAGTCTCTGAAGAGACAAACAAGCAATCGGAATATGCATCATGCATATGAGTTATGAACAAATCCTTCTCTTTAATATTCAGATGTGATTCTTCATAGTTTTAGGCATCCTTTGGGATACATGTAAAGCACGGGTAAACTTTGAAGTAGCAAGCATTATCAGTTTATTGTTTCATAAGGATTCCTGGTGAGAAATGTTTGGAGACAACTTCAAAAAGCATGACCAAGTTAAATATCAGCTATTGATGTAGACAAATGGGGGGTCAAATCAAACCCAAAAAAAATTTGGTTTTGACTTCTCTTGAGCTTGCTAGCTCATTAATTTTTTAGCTAAGATTTAGCACATTATGAGCTGGTTTTTAGTTCATTTATTGAACTAAGAGTTAGCTCATTATGAGCTATGTTTTTTAGTTCATTTATTAGTGAACTTGACTCTTCCTTTTCCCCTTTTCTTCTTCCATGCTTTAGCTTTTGGGTTTCCTGTGTTGGGATGTTTTCCGTGCCTTGGCTCCTTGGTTTCCCCGGTTGGCTGCTAGTTTTCCGTGTTGGGTGGCCTTTCCCGTGCCTTGGTGCTTCGGTTCCGTGCGGGCCTCCTTGGTTTTTGCGGCTGCCTCTTCGGGTTCCGCCTGGGCTGTTTTCCCGTGGCTGTTGGGGGCTTTTCCGTGGCTTTGGTGCTTTGTTTCCTGTGAAGAATTGGGAATATTACGAAGTGGTTGTTGGCTTTTCATTTCCCTCATTTAATTAGCTTTTAATTAATGTTTTGGGGCTGTTTTTATTCTCTCTTTTGGTCTATAAAAAGGAGATGTTTGTGGTTGTTTTAGTAAGTTGATATGATGTGATTTTTGGAAGCTATAACTTGCGGGTTTGCTTGGAAAAGCTTGCGAGCTTTGTCCAACTTCTCTTCCTCTTCTCTTATAGGAAAGCTTGCGAGCTTGTCCTCCTTCGTCTTGGCTTCTAACCTCTTTCGTCTCTCCGCAAGTATCCACTCCATTCTGTCATTCTTCTTTAAGAAAGCAAGTTTAGATTTCTTTTATAAGTTTTGTTTGAGTCGTTTGTAAGAGTCGAAATTTGTAAGTCGTTTTAATTTCAAAAGTTTGTAAGTCCTTCTATTTTATAAAAGTGGAGTTTGTGTTTTGTCTTGAAAGTCATATTTTGTCTAGTTTTTGAGAAATTGTGTCATTTCTATTTCCTAGTTAGATTTTTATTTCGCTCGCCCCAAATTTTTGCTTGCATCAGCTATGAACTAATATGCAATTAAGCTGGTGGCACAGTCCCTGATAAAGAATTAACTATCCAACTTGTCATAAGAGCAGGCTTGTCCTCACAACCTAATTAGATTTAGATTGATCAAGTAATAATGTGTAATCAATGGACATTTAATTTAGAAGATCTTTTTATAAAAGATTTTTCAATATGAAAGATGTTGCTGCTGTTGTAATATGAAAGATCCCTTTTGATTTATCTTTCTGATGCTTTCCTGATTTAAAATTTCTTAGATAATGAAATCCCTCATATAAATAGGGTATGCATTTACGTAGTAAACACCCATAATAGTATTGAAACAATTGCAAATAAAGCAAGTCTCCATGTCTCTCTCTCTCTCTCTCTCTTGAGGATGCAGGCACTCTCTTCTCTTCTTTCTCCTACTCCTCTCCACCTTTCCTCCCAAACCAAACCTACCTATTCTCTCCCTCTTTTCCAAAAGGAACTCCGAGCATGCCTCCCTTTTTCTCTTTCTCAAGCATGGTGCAAGAAACCCCAAGATCATTCAACACCAAGAATCATGCCCTCTTTGCAGAAAAAAGAGTTCCAAGTCGCATCATTTTTTTAGAGCCAAACAATATTTGAGTTTTTTGGGATTAGAGGATTGAAGTATATTTGCATTTATTGAGAGTATTGATGGAGAAGTATAAAGAGAATAAGGAGGATCTACATAAGATGTTTATTGATTTAAAGAAAACATGTAATAAAGTTCCGAGAGAAGGGCCATGCAGAATTTAGAAAAGAAGTGGGTTGATAATGCTTATATTCAAGTCATTAAGAATATGTATACATAAGCTATTAATTGTGTTCAAACATAAGGTGGTTTGACCAAATATTTTCCTATTTCAGTTGAATTACATCAAGGATCAGCCTTAAGCTCATATCTTTTTGCTTTAGTCATAGATGTTATCACTAGACATTTGCAAGAGGTTGTACACAGGTGTATGCTTTTTGATGGTGAGAATCTTCTTGTTGATAAAACTAGAGAGGGAGTTGAAGGTAAACTTGAATTATTGATGTAGGCAAATTGGGGGGTCAAAATATTTTGGGTTTTAATTTTTTGTGAGCTTATAAAATCAGCTCATTAATGCTGAACTTCTTCTTCTTTCCAGCTCATTATTACTTGTAGTTTATCTCCTTTTCAGCTCATAATTCATGTCCAAAAGTATTCCCCCTTTATTTGGTTCATTCACCCTTCTCTGTGGCTCATTGGGTTCTCCTCCTTGGCTCCTTCCCGTGGCTGGTCCTTCTCCTTTTCTCTGTCTCTTC
>NW_021529984.1:0-1635 GCF_001605985.2 Dendrobium catenatum | reverse complement strand
TTTGATTTGAAGTCTTAATAGTCTTGAGTTCGTTTTTTCTGAAATATTAGTACACACAAGAGAAAATACAAATCTTCTAAAATTGTTAGGAGATAACTACACATTTGAACAATAATGTTTGGAATCATCAAAACTACATAAGTTGAAAAAATGTAAAGCATTCAAAAAACAATTATCTTAATATATATGTCACTGCAGAAGGTGATGGAATGATGATTAGTCAAATTCTGATCGATCCAAGATCGTCTATAAATCTAATGAGCTTGAAGGCACTAAGATCACTATGCCTCGATGTGGAGCATCTCAGATCAGATAAATTAATGGTACACAACTTTAATGAAAAAGGGAAGAAGACCCTAGGATCATTTACACTCTTCCTTACCTTTGGAGAACTCCATACAGATGTCAAATTTCATGTGATTAATGCAGATACTGCCTTTAAAGTGCTCCTTGGTCGTCCTTGGTTGCATGAGTACGGCATCGTCCCATCCACAGTATACCAATGCATGAAGTACCTCAGGGATGGAGAGGAATTCAGGATCTCTGGTGACATCCAACCCTTTGCAGTTCATGAAGTAAAAATATATGAACATGCAAAGTACTTCATTCCAAAGAAGTTGAAGCCATCAGGCTCTCTCAAGGCCCAGGCATCAGACCCAAAAGTTGCAAGGCAACCTGAACAAGGGAACAAGAAAAAATAGGTGGGGAGAAAGAAGGCAACGCCGACTCTTCCCAAAGCATCCTCCATCTCAAAAGAAAGGAAATATATACCTCATTTGGGGAGTGACACAGATGAAAGCGATGCCACCCCTACCAAATCCAAGAGGATACGTCAGTTAACGACCAAAAGGAGTATGGAGGTTGAATGTTCAAATGATGATTATGACTATGATTCTATCTACATGAACACAGTACCGGATGTGTTCTCCAGAAGATAGACAGCCTGTCAATCTCAGATAGTACACTCGTAGTCACACGTATTCCCTTGCAACATTTCAAAGAAGTCACTTCGCGAGAAGTGCATTGTGTTGAAGAGCTCGTGACATTCTATATACCTCCCCTAAAAGAAAAAGGTAGACCAGCGAGTCTATTTTATTCAATCGGAAAACTCGAAGAGGAGATAAATCGAGATTGGTTTCGTACACTCGTTGATTCCGGGGAATTAGTACCTACGAGATTTCCTAGGTACAATACTAAAAATATTCAAAGAATATTGAGAAAGCGAGGTAAAACTTGTTCCTCTAAACAGTAAGTCCGTTTCTGCTTGAGCCTCTGGTATCGAAGAAATCCCCACTCAATGAAGAAGAAGGATATTTTTGCAAAGAAGGGGCTTGGATTTATTGTATAAAAGTGCCCCAGAAACAAGATTTGCCAAGCAATTACATGTTGGGAAATTAAATCTGAGGATGATGGTGATGAGGAGGCGTACGAAGTCGATGATTATGATGATCAACCAGTTGAGGCCAAACCTGCACCAAAAGAACTTGAAGATGGTGGACAGGCAGCCACTATGGTTGAACTAAAAGAAGTCAACTTGGGAACTGAGGAAGACCTTCGCCCAACCTTCATTAGTTCTCTCCTACCCGAAGAATAGATTTAAGAAATAAAAGAACTTCTCTGTGAATTCAGGGACTA
>NW_021529983.1:0-243 GCF_001605985.2 Dendrobium catenatum | reverse complement strand
AGCTAGGGCTCAACTTTTGCTCAGTCGCATTTAGTAATTCCTCCACCTTTGAAGACTTTAAACCCATTAATCTATCTTGCATGGGAGCCATGCAATATAGCATTATTATTATTATGACATTGACATTAGATATTATGTCATGTGCCATCAACCATGAGTAGTAAATGGAGACCAATATGTGGGAACAATTGTCAAATGGCAATTGGTCCATGCTTCTAATTATCAAGAAAGAAGTTGGTAGTG
>NW_021529982.1:0-1144 GCF_001605985.2 Dendrobium catenatum | reverse complement strand
ATTAGCAAACACTTTAAGAATGAATTGTATGAAAGATTAAAAAAAAAAAAATCAACGAACTCTTCAATTTAAATAAATAAATGTATATATATAAAAAAACAGCACCCAATTTGGCCACTGTAGCAAGATGGCACTCCAACTTACCTCGATAACCATATCAACGTACTCGAATTCTGAATAATCCAGAACACCTTTGAGAAGTGACAGGGCCTTTCTCATTTTCTCCTGGGTTAGTGGTCCTTTCTTAACTGTCCTTTCAGGTTTGCTGAAATGGAGCTCAAGGGAAAATCATTAGAACTAAAATAAAACTTTAAAAATATAGAATTTATCAGCTATGAAGGACAACCATAATACATATTTTTTGTTACAATCAGGGTGTCAAATCACTTTAAGCTAAAGAGTTAGAAGTACTGAAAATAATGTGCCACACGGATGAATAAAAGGAAGAGACTACACAAAATGCATGACACGGGGATTTATTTGGTTCAGCTTCAATAATTCTATATTCATGAGAAATGAGAGAGGACTTGATACACAAAACAAACAAAAGCCATCATTGTGGTGTACAAAATAAGAGCATGTTGGACCGGTCCAGGACCGGTCATTGGGTTGGCCCCTCCTGGACCGGCCAAGGTTATAGTAGGCGAAAGTTCTGCTTGCAATGAGATCCCACTCCCTTTGGGATGAGGCACAGGGAGAAATTTCAAAGGAAGGAGGGGGCATTTAGGAGGGAAAAATCGAATGGAGAGGGTTGTTTTGAAATTTGTTTTGTTTTACATGCTTTAAGTAGATTGTCTACCCTAGGGTTTTTTTTTCATGCTTGTGTTTGCTGAAATTAGTTTTGCTTAAGATGAGATGTCCCTAGCCGATGGCTAGGGATTTAGGAGGGCAGAATCTTCCTCTCCAATTGAATATTCAACTGTATATTGCAATTTTCTTCTTAGTTCTTTCAATAAAAAGGTGTTTTTGTGTGATTTTCTTTTCGAATATCTTGATCCATTCTCTGGTTTTGTGGAAATTTCATTCACTTCCTCTCAGAGCACTCAGCAGCCCTTTCCCAATTTCCAGTACAACTACAACAACAACAACAACATCAAGCCTTTATCCCACTACGTGGGGTCAGCTACATTAATCCTTTTTCTCC
>NW_021529981.1:0-297 GCF_001605985.2 Dendrobium catenatum | reverse complement strand
CATAAAAATAGTCTTTGCTGTTTCAATTATATGTGATGATATTGTTATATCTGAACCTGCTTCGTGTTCTTGGGAGGAAAATAAGAGGTGTAAACTCCAAGAGATTAAAAGAAGGGGATAAGGTTGCATCTATGAACATAATACCTTCTGGGATGCGGAAAGATTTTCCAAGAGCTTCTGATATTCCTGGTAGCAGGTGAATTTTTATGTTAGTTCGTAGATTCACCAACTTATTAAGATTTTTTTTTCTTCGGATTTTCTTTGCTCAAAGATAATACCTTTCAAGAATGCATCTAC
>NW_021529980.1:0-323 GCF_001605985.2 Dendrobium catenatum | reverse complement strand
CATTATTCTTGGTATAATCAGCAAATTGAGAATCCTATTTTTATTAAACTTGACAGAGCCCTTGTCAATGAGAACTGGATTAAGTGTTTTCCTGCTTCCTACAGCTCTTTCCAATCTCCTGCTTGTTCTGATCACTCTCCGATAATTCTTCATCCTAGGATTAATTTTAAATCCAAACAACGATTTCAATTTAACTTCTGGACAAACAATGACTCTTACTGGAGCCTACTGTTGAATACCTGTGCTCAGCCGATATCTGGCAATCCTCTTTCTCATTTTTGCTTGCTTCTTAAAAATTTCAAAGGTGAACTTAAGCATCAAAT
>NW_021529979.1:0-258 GCF_001605985.2 Dendrobium catenatum | reverse complement strand
TCCCACACGATTAGTTCAAATCAGAGGAAAATCATCCAGAGCATCACCCGGAATATGAGTTGGTCGATCCTGATCGTCTAGACCATCGCCCGAAATATGAGCTATCCAATATTGATCGTCCAGGAGCAACTTAAGGTTTTTGATATGATCGTCCCGATCGATATTGAGATCGTCCAAGATGATGTGATCGTATCAATCATCTTAATTATTTTCCTTAATTGCCAGATTAATTTAGGCATAATTGTATCAAATCGTCCA
>NW_021529978.1:0-5054 GCF_001605985.2 Dendrobium catenatum | reverse complement strand
CACCTATAATTGCGCAATTGCGCCTTAGAGGCGCGCCCGGTGAGGCGTACGCATCTGCCAAGAGGAAAATTGTGTAAGCCTTGAGGCGTATTTGGGGCAAATTGCGCAGAGGCGCGCCTCTTGTTGCGCAATTTTAAACAGAGGACCCAATGATTGAGAGAGGGTTTCTTCACATATGCACTCGACTTGCAACAACTGAAAACACTCACAAAGCTGTTGGACTTGGCCAATAGCCATGTTAATGCTGAAGAGTACAACAAGGTAGCTGAATTATCCTCAATGACACGCCCCCACATACTAGTCATAAAAGGAGAGCAATGACAAAGAAGGGAAATTGAAAGAACCCGTATTAAAAATAATATAATTTTCAATTAACTGGTTATATTAAAATCCTTGTGTGGCATTCAACTCTTTTATAGTTATCTTGGTTATCAATTAGTGTTTGTTATTTCAATAAGAAACCCCTGGAATTTGCGTTTCACTTGATTTCCTTTATATTGTCAACTTTTATCAAAAGTAAAAAATAGTTTTTTAGATTATAAGTATTTATGAAGTGTAAATTTTGTATGTTTCTTGCAAAATATTTGCTCCACGTAGCAAATTGCATTAGAGACCCCGTGATCCTAAGACTTCCTACATCATTATCTTATTTTCTTGTGTTCTGTCATGGAATCTGAAATTCCTACCTTTAATTTATGCTAGAAGATTCGTTACTTTTCCCACAAATTTGCATACTTATTATTCGATTATTCCTGGCTTGTATTAAAAGGTGTATATGTTATGCTGGAGAATTTCACAAGCTTGTTTGCACAATTGTTTACATTTCCTTTCTGGATATTAATTTGGGAATTCCTAACCTGATTACATCATTTCATTTACATTTTATATGATCTTTCAAAGTATTTGTTAGTACTAAGAAATCCTGCATCACCCCACTCAACAACATACATGAATGAAAAAGAGAAAAAAAGAACCCAGTTAACCATGTCGCCGGAAGAATACATAAGACCGTTCAATGTGTGTGTGCAAGGACATGTGTGTTAGTCTGTGCCCACATGCTTGCCTGTCAACTTAGCTGTGTATTCAGGTCCATGAATGTGTTGAATCAGTTTAAATTATTACTATGGATTCACATCAGTGTAGTTATATTAAAATTCCGTACAGAAGAGAAATTTAGGTAGCTACCTTCATCAAGTCAAGATTATTTGCAATCCTACCAAGAATTTGATTACTTTCATCCATGAGTTGCTGCGTCAAACTATCCCAAGATGTGACTGCTTTATATAACAGAAGACAGACATGGTAAGAAACAATATAATGACAAATAAATGGAGGTGCTAATATGAATTACAGTTAGAATGATCATTTTACGTGCATGTCGTGTAGTAACCTTGATAAAAGGACGCAATTTCATAGAAAATTACATGTACAACAGTTCAGTAATAGAATACAAAATCAGACTTATCAGATACGCCTAATAAGTAAAGAGTTATCAAATATAATGAAAAAGCACCTGGAAATTCTCCGTTCTGACTATAAACTATTTTATGATAATAACATACTTATTAGAAGAGGTGATTTTTGTATTTAGCATCATGAAAAACACATTGCATAAAGTAAAGACTGATATGAGCATTTATCATTTATGATACTCCAACATAGTATTATTGTGTGCAAGATAATTTATGGCAAAAGAGTGAGAGAGTTTTGACTCATAGCTTTGCACGAAGGTCCCACATACAAATAGATTAACAAAAAGAGCACAAGAGACATCAAACTTTTTATGTGAAAATTACGGGAAGGAAAAAAAGTCATGATGCTTGGCCTAGCTAAAACAATTCTAATATGTAAGCATTATTTACAAAGATTTGCTCCTCACCCAAATTAGACAAAGAAAGATTACAGGAGTACAATTTTCTGGCGAAAAATATCACAAGGTTGGAAAAAGATGAGAGGTGTTCGAATAATTGTAGCAGAGTGAAGATGTTCCAACAATCTTGTTTGAGCAAAGGAGGTTCAATAACAGAGGTCAAACGACAATAATCAAAACATTGCTCGAGTATGGGCAGTCTGAAAATGGAGAAAGGGCAATGGTCCTAACCGCTGCAATCGAGTGGCGGACTAGTGATGATAGTATGGAATTGGTCCTGCGATGGCAATACAATGATGATTGTCCAATGATAAATGTCAGATGGAAACAATCAAACAATGGTATTCATGTGATAGCAGTCCAACGATGGAGGTTGGGTTATGACAGTCTAATGTTAAGTGTAAATTTTATTATGTTTTACTATCATAAAAATTAATAAAATTATTATTTTAAGGCATTTTTGTGCTTGAGTGTCTCAGAAAAAGGAGAAAAATTCACAAGTATTGAACCATCATCGTAACTCTCCAACCACCATCTCCATAGCATCCACAATTCCCCAGCGCTAGATTAGGAAATCGCAGCACGGGATTCTTAGGAAAATGGTAATTAAATCATCGCCTGGTGGAACCAAGGTCAACGTTCCAACGCTTTCCAACGCCGTAGCGCCTAAAATCAGCACAACATCACAACTGTTATCGTCGTTCACAACAACTTAAAAGGATTTTCAAAATTTCCTTTTGAGAGAGAGAAAGTCCCGTTTTAAAATTTTTCTTTTTGAATTCAAATCTTCCAGCGGGAAGTTCGGGAATGGCGGCAGATAGCTGCCAACCATCAATAGGTTCGAGTCCGGTGTTTCGTCCCAAAGGAAGTTCGCTGGCACATAGTAAAGTAAATTTTATTCGGTCTAATGCCGAAATGGTGGATTCAAACGGAGTTCATCCTAGGAGATTGTTGAAGGAAGGTCCTTTGGTTATTAAGAAAAATATCTCTGAAGTTATTAATGAAACTACTCCGGTGGAAGGAAAAGGTAAAAGTGTAGTTCAGGATTTCGATTATAACAGTCCTCGTCGATCCAAGTCTCTGATAAAATCTCTTATGAAGGCCAATGATCATGAGGCTTCTTTGTAAGGCATGAAGATTTTTGTTAATAGGTTTGGAAATTTATATTCTAATCCTGAGGATATTTCATATTCTGAAATGAATAAGATGTCGTCATTAACGGATGCTATGAAGATTCCTAATATCACGAATGAAGTTGCTGATGATTTGAATGTTAATCTTGATTGTTTGAATGTGGTAAATGAATCGGAGGTTGCCAATGTAATGAGTAATGGTGGTGTGAAACCCTGGTCTAAACATCCTTACATAAAGATTAATTTTAAAGAGGGAGATTCATTTTTGATAGAGGATGGTGTGGTTGTGAAGTTACATACTCCTAGTGAAATGTCCAATGCGAACAAGTTACAATTTGTTGTGGTAGCTAAGGTATTTGGCAAAGAAATTCCTATTCATATTATTGCAGCTGAATTAAGACGTCAATGGACTAAATTTGGTCAGTTTCATCTTACTACTCTTGGGATTGGATGATTCTTGTGTTCATTCCAAACATCAAAATCTATGGAATCAGTTCTTTCGGGAGGTCCATGATATGTGAATGGGCTTATTATTGGACTTGATAAATGGTCACTAAGTTTTTCCCCTTCTTCTATGAAGGGTCTAACATCTCTAGTTTGGATAAGAATGCATCAATTACAATTACAATGTTGGCATGAGGTCAACGTGATTAAAATTGCTTCTATGGTGGGAAAACCATTAATAAGTTTCAATGGGGGATGAGAGAATTTGCAAGAGTATGTGTTCGTGTTGGGTTGGATAAACAACTTCCCTTGGGAGTTTGGGTTGAAGGATAGTCTGGGAGGTTTTTCCAAAGGATTTTTTTTTTTGAAAATATGCAAATTGCATTAAAATAAAAGGAACTTAATACAAACTACTAAGTGATAGAAAGTCTATCACTTTCCTCCATTAACAAAGAGAAAAACATAGGAGGAACCTTATTACAATTCAAATCTTCCTACAAGAAATCACATTTCAAAGCAAAGTTAGCACAAAAGTCGACTAACTTATTACATTCTCTATTTGCAAAATAAAATAAGACCTCATCAAAATCTTTGAGAAAGGAGAAGTCTTCCAATCCCACTCTGTTAGGTATATAACCATGTTTGGCAACCAAGTTTTGAAGATATTTTATGATGTTCAAATTATCTCCTTCTATCCATTCCTTGATCATATTCTTCAACGAACGAAATGCCAACAACTCCAAATAATCACTATCACAGTGCAAACATTTATACCCAAAAGCCAACAGAAATCTACCTCTATGGTCTCTAAAGATACCACCAACTCCATCCTCATTAGAATGAAGTAAGGTTGCATCAATGTTGACTTTAATCCATCCGGTTGGAGGGGGATGCCAAAAAGTTGAAATAAGCTGTGTAGGCTGGTTAGCACCCCAATGGTCCGAAAATAGATTACCTTTAGATGAAATTGATGCAAAGCTAATAGCATTAGAAATAGTGAATCCCAATCCGAGCTTATGGCCATCATGTATCAATTTATTTCTACTTATTCATGAATAAAAAACCAAAGAACAATATAAATTGGCAATAAAAGGATTCACTTTAGATAATCTTCTCAGATTGTCCAAACAATCTTTTAATGACAAAAAAACTGGAATACGAATGCCCCATTGATTCACCAAGTCAATCGCTTGAGTTATCTTACCGCATTTAACAACTACCTATTCTGCATCCTCCACTATCCCACATCCTCTCGGGCACAAGTTATTATTCAGCAATCTCCTATACATTAAAAAGTTTGTAGTAGGAATTGCATTCTTCAAAAGATGCCACCAAAAGCAATCAACATGAGGGTTTAATTTTAGATTCTTCAACCAATTCCATCTTTGTTTTGAAACATAATATTATGTGGCCGAACAGTAAGATAATGCAGCAATTGATTTCCCAGAAAAATTATTCATTAGTTCCAGCTCATCCTCTAAAAGCCCTGGGTATATCCTGATACGAATAATGACTTCAATCAGAGGTTTTCCAAAGAATTTATCCAGCTCCACCGGATTCCAAGATCCATGAGAAATAAAATTCACCAAAGGAGTAAAGTCTGTATT
>NW_021529977.1:0-411 GCF_001605985.2 Dendrobium catenatum | reverse complement strand
AAATCAGAGAGGAACAGTAAGGGAACGAGGTCTCACAGTATCTTGATCAAAGTTCGATCAAGATAAATTTAAAAATTCATGAATTTATTCAAAGATGAGTGTATTATAAAATTTGAGTGATTATTTATATATTGTAATTATGTTAAATTTAACCAAAATATTTGAACAAATTTTATTAAAATCTTTAATGAAACATTTTTTTCCCAACAAGATGCTTGCAAAGCTGACTAATTAGCATAGTTTTTTTATCATTTGAATAGCTTTCCAAGAAAATTTCCCACTGTTGAAGCATAATTAAAAATTTAACAATATATCATGCACAAAATAAATAAATTTAAAAAAAATAGTAAACAATGAAGCAACCACATGAAAAAAATATAAGATATTTAAAATTTTATGTTAAAGATTAGG
>NW_021529976.1:0-233 GCF_001605985.2 Dendrobium catenatum | reverse complement strand
TAATTTACAAACTCTCTTGCTGAATATTGATTTGAAGCCTTCATTAGTCTGGAGTTTGATTATCCTGAAATGTTAGTCCACACAAGAGTAAAAACAATTTTTCCAAAAAGTGTTAGGAGAAAACAAAGCTTAAAATAAAAATATTTGGAATCATCAAAACTATACAAGTTGCAAGAAGATAAAACATGCAAATAGTAACTCTCTTAACATCAACATATTTAACTCTTGATTGA
>NW_021529975.1:0-216 GCF_001605985.2 Dendrobium catenatum | reverse complement strand
GTTTGAGAATGGATCCTAGTGATATTTTCGACTAGGTATTTAGCTCTTTTGTGAGCTGAAGTAAATTTTGATTTGTCCACCCCGGCAAACTGTTGCGGATAGTGGATGGATTTTGCTTTAAGTATTGATAGATTTAATTTCAAATTTTAAATATTCTTGGATTTTGGAATGATTTTTGGATTTTTATGGGTATTTGGATTTTGATAGGCATTTGGG
>NW_021529974.1:0-244 GCF_001605985.2 Dendrobium catenatum | reverse complement strand
CGGCCGGCCCGCCTTTTTAAGTACCGCGAACAGAAACCGTTCGCGAAACGGAGCAGTTCGCGCGAACAGGGAGCGGGCGAACGACCGAACGTGCGAAGGAGGGATTTCGAGTTTTTCTTTCGCCATTTTTAGCAGTCGATCGCGTTGGAGGATAAGAATTGATGATTCCTTTTCATTCTTATAGTTATCAGAGTGTTATTTTGGGAGGAATTGAAGAACGAGAGAAACGGTCGAGAGAAAGAAG
>NW_021529973.1:0-200 GCF_001605985.2 Dendrobium catenatum | reverse complement strand
TTCATAATAATGAAAAATCTGCCATAGAAAAATTTGACCCAAAATCAGATGAAGGAACTTTTGTTGGATATTCAAGTGTTGGAAAATCTTATAGGGTATTCAACAAAAGAACTTTGGTCATTGAAGAAACCACACATGTTGTATTTGATGAATCTAGAAATTTGGAAGAGCCAAATGTTGTTGAAGATGAGATTGAGGAA
>NW_021529972.1:0-1526 GCF_001605985.2 Dendrobium catenatum | reverse complement strand
AGCCCCCCAATCGTATTTCTTTGGAAATGAAAGAAAAGATGGGCAATCTTTCTTTTAAGTGTTATCATCCTAATAAAAGAAAGATTCTTTAGATGGGGGCATTTAAAGAATATTAACAAAAATATTTTTAAAAGTAAGATTTTAGATCTTAAGATTTTGTCTGTGCATAAGGATGCTAATGTTATGTGAGAAAATATGGCTAGTGATATTAAGAATATTACAAAAGATGTGCTTGGAGTATCAAAGGGAAAAGCTCCTAATAGTAAAAATAGTTGGTGGTGGAATTCAAATGTGCAAGAAAAGATCAAAAATATGAAGATTTGTTATAAAAATTAGTTTAATTTTAAAAATTTTGATAATTGGGAAATATATAAAGTGGCTCATAAGGATTCTTAGAAAGTAATATGCAATGCAAAGACCTTAGCTTTTAGTGATTTATATAATAGATTGGATACTAAGTGTTGCAACCCATGACTCCAAATTTGAGATTTTGATGATAACAAATAATGTCGCCTGAACTATTTTTCATTAAATATTATTTATGGTTTGCTATTGTCCGTGAGTACTAACATTTCAAGAAGATCACAAGCCACTCAGGACAACGGGAAGACTCAAGTCTGATTAGATTAGGAGTATGAGTCTAATAATGTAATTTGTTATTTATTTTATTTTTTATTTTCTTGAGTCTGGCCACAAACTGCATGTAAGTCTGAGCAACCATGCACACACATAGGAGGAGAGGGTTTTAAAAGTAAAAAATATAGTTTTTCTTTCTCTGGTGATCGTACTGTACGACTTTATTTCATACTGTATGATCTGAGCTTGTAAAACTATTTCTGTGAATAGATTATACCATATGAATAATATCGTACCATACGATGTGTTCCAAATTCAAAACCCTAGCCGCCAACTTAACTTAAGTAAGTTTTTCACAGTCGTTCATACTGTACAATTTATTTTAAATACTTACTTAAATTACCTCGTGATTAGTGGAATAAATTAAGGCTTAATTACTAATTGAAAATTATATTGTACGAACACATTAATACCATATGATGAACATAGACGAATTCTGATCGTCCCGGATATCGTCCTGGATGATCCCTCATTTTTTATCGCATTGTATTATACGATGTATATCATACCATATGATGAACAGAGACAACATCTGATCATCTCGGAATTCATCTTGGATGATGCCTTAATTTTGATAATTCATACCATACGATGAACAGAGATGACATTTGATCGTCCCGGCTATCGTCCTGTACGAGCAGTAGTGTTAAGGATCATACAATACGATTTAGTATCGTACCGTACGATTAGATTTTGAAATGTTTGTACAACTTCATACCAGGACGAAGCCTATTTATACATATCGTACTGTACGATGTGAAATTGTACCGTACGATTGTAACGACTACTTTAAAATTTTCAAAGATTTTGGAGCCCGTTTTATGTATCAAAATTAGTAATCTTTTAGAGAAGAGAGACAAAAAAGAAGGGAACGTGATTAGAGAGGAAAT
>NW_021529971.1:0-302 GCF_001605985.2 Dendrobium catenatum | reverse complement strand
CACAACTTTATTCTTACATCACCCTTCGAATATAAAAACTAAATTATGTTCAGTACTATAATCTTTTCTTGAAAACTAATTGTGGCTATATAAGCTTGCCCACTAAAATAAGTATTGCTGTAAGGCAGGAAATGATGGCCTTATTAAATTGATATTGCACAATAATGGGCGGTCCACTTAAACTAATCTAAACTGCTTTAAGCAGGATATAAATATAGTCGAAATGCGACCACCAAAACAAAAGTAGGAATGATGAAAGCTTTTAAGAGCTGGTGACAGTTAGAAAATTCTCAACAAAAAAG
>NW_021529970.1:0-434 GCF_001605985.2 Dendrobium catenatum | reverse complement strand
TGTGGATTGTGTAAAAGGATGACGGTTCTTTGCCGCATCGGGTAGTGGTGAAAAGAGTGTTTGTAAAGGCTTCTCTTCCTTGCTGTGGGAGCAAAAGGAGAGACACTATTGGTATTAGTGCAATACTCAGAGGGTGCCCCTGAGGAGTGGATGTAGGTCTGGTTTAGACCAAACCACTATAAATTTTGTGTCATTTACTTTACTGCTTTTTATTTTCTGCATTTTTCTTTTGTTTTAAATATTTTATGGTTGAAAAACTTTTCTATAAAAATCTCATTAAAAGTTTAATTTTGGTTAAAATTATTAAAAGAGGGTTTAGTTTTTAAAACTACCAATTCACCCCCCCCCTCCCTCTTGGTAGCCTTGGGACATTAACATAGGTTTAACAACCTATTCTCTAGACTCAACAAGTGGTATCAGAGCTTCGTTTCAAA
>NW_021529969.1:0-253 GCF_001605985.2 Dendrobium catenatum | reverse complement strand
GCCATTGTTCTTCTAACGGATCAACAAAAACCTTCTTCCGGAGACGAGGAACTTGCTGAAATTTCAGAATTTCAGCCGCCGGTGGTCCCGAATCGCGGCTCTGATACCAATTTGATAGGAAACACTTGGTTTTCCAAGTGTTTCTCACCAAAACCAAGTGGATCCAAGGGAAAAACTGCTGTCCACAGCAGAAAAACAGCCAAAATACAAGAACTCTGAGAGGAAAAACGTAGAAGAGCACGTAGGAAATGAT
>NW_021529968.1:0-325 GCF_001605985.2 Dendrobium catenatum | reverse complement strand
AAATATGTAACTGCAATATTCGAATTAGCACAAAAAAATTTCTTTACAAAAAGGTCGTATAAAAGATCTTCCCGTTAGTTTTCTAACGGGGTCATAAAATAAGACCTCTAAAAATTTTTTAGATACCGGCCAAATTATCCAAGAATGAAATGAATAAAAGGACCAGCGGAAGAAAGGTAGTTACAACATATAACAAGCACAAGTATACTACCGATGTAAGGGTATAAAACACTGCTAAAGATGGAGAGAAGATTGATCCCCAGCGGAGTCGCCAGAAAAACCTTGGTTGGAAAAATTGTGTCTCACCACGCAGATTTTGACTTCT
>NW_021529967.1:0-221 GCF_001605985.2 Dendrobium catenatum | reverse complement strand
GGAGGGACGCTAAATTGAGTAGGGAAAGTCACCTACTCAAAAACAGCGGAATGCCTCCACTGCAAAAAAAAACTAGAAAAAGAAAAAAAGAGAAACTTCCAACTTCTGTACAAGAGGAGGGGCGCTAAATTGAGTAGGGAAAGTCACCTACTCAAAAATAACGGAAAGCCTCAACTGTTAGAGAGCCAGAAGGAGAAAAGGAGAAGGTGCAAGTTTCCCCC
>NW_021529966.1:0-229 GCF_001605985.2 Dendrobium catenatum | reverse complement strand
TTGGGCTCAGATTGGGTCTAATTTGGTGTCGTTGGGTTCGTATTTCCGAGACGCTCAGTTTGACTATAAGCTCGCTAAAATCGGAGTTCGAATGCTTTTGATTTTAATTTTTGAAGTTTCCGATTAGATTTTGCCTCGAGATTCGTGCTTGATCAAGATAATTATCTGAGAATAAATCAGACCTAATTGTCCAAAAAAAAAAATCCTCATTTTATCCTTTTGTCCAAGA
>NW_021529965.1:0-377 GCF_001605985.2 Dendrobium catenatum | reverse complement strand
AATTCCACCAAGTAGCCTTCCCCTTCCTCCTGGATTATCTTGATTAGGGATTTCAGAGAAACCCCTACTTTGGTCAGCCCTGCATCCCCTTGAATCACTGTTTTCCTTCCACCCTTCACCAACTCCATCCGCAGTGTGCCCCAATTGATTTTGGTTTCCCCCAACGTCTGTAACCACTTCATCCCTAGGATGACATCCGTACTCCCCAGTTCCAGGGGAAGGAAGTCTTCCTTCACTTGTATGCCTTGAATCTTCAGCACCACTCCTTTGCAGATTCCTCTTCCCATTTCTACCTTCCCAGTGCCCATCATCACCCCATAGCCTCCAGTATCCACTAACTTCATCCCCAACAACTCTACAATTTGGGTGGAAATGAA
>NW_021529964.1:0-301 GCF_001605985.2 Dendrobium catenatum | reverse complement strand
TGTACGTACGATTAGAAATAAAGAAACTGATCTTATCTATATAACCATCTACATGCATACATATGATTGAATACATATTGTCTGGACGATCATCACAAACTTATAGACGAACCGTATTAAAAAAATTGAAAAACTGCATGCAAAACCATTCGAATCAACAGTTAATACGCTACATGATTCGTCCCATACGAAAATAATTTTGTACAGATGAATTTCACACTTTGAAATTTTTATGCCAACACTCAAAAATCATGAATCTTGATGTGAAAGTACACAAAACAAATAGACAGGAGATTGCAAA
>NW_021529963.1:0-301 GCF_001605985.2 Dendrobium catenatum | reverse complement strand
AAAAATGTAAAGTATGCAAATAGCAACTATCTTAACAGTTATTACCTTTTATTCTAAAGGCATTAAAGAGTAATTGAAAGCATAGAATGAAAAGATAAGGTGATAAAGGGCATCCTTGCTTAAAGCCACTTTTTCCAATAATTCTTTCAAAGATAACACCATTCACTTGAATCATGAAGATAGGATCTCTGACACAATCCAATATCAGATTAGAGAAATTTCTGGGAAAGCCAAATAAAATTAATACCTGTTTGAGAGTATCCCAAGACATACTGTCATAAGCTTGTTCCATATCAAGTTT
>NW_021529962.1:0-1600 GCF_001605985.2 Dendrobium catenatum | reverse complement strand
AGGATGAGATGTCAAGTTGTATGCCTGTTGAAATTGAAGAGATGACAACTACAACCTCTACTATTGAAATGGTGTTAGAATATGTGAATAGTTCAACTAGTTCAGGCGAAGAAGAAAACGAGGATGAAAGTGAAGATACCCTTGAGAGTGATGAAAATAGTTTTGATGATTCTGATTAGTTTTTGTAATTTAGAATTATAGAATTTTAATGTTTTGTAATATTTTGTATTCTAAGAAACAAAATTGTTATTTGTCAGCTTGTATTTTATTAACTGCTTTTTGTAATTCATTAACTGCTTTATTAACTGCTTCTCGTAATTCATTACCTGCTTCATTAATAACTTTATTAATTACTTTATTAACTGCTTTTCAGTGCTTTAGTAATTGTTTTTTTTAATATTACAGATGGCTTCAGGCGACGATCCTCCTTGTAAATCATTTGCCTCAAAGTTTCACCGGAAGAAGATTATTGCTAGCAGACCCACACAGGCTGAGGTAGGTGAGGGGCCTTCAGTTCTACCAGATCTACCACCACCGCCACCACCTGCCAAGAGCCAGTAGCATTCACCAGAGCAGGGTCAGGGACATTTAGATTCACCTCCTATTATACCTCCATACTTCCTTGGCCACTTCCCTCCTCCCAGCTCGACGAGTCCTCGCTTCCCCTCTCCAGATCAGACACATGCTTCTTCATTCTATCCATATTACCCCCCACCATCATCATAGGCAGCTGGTCCATCCACTGGTCCCCACCCTCCTTACCCATATTACTACCCCTATCCGGTGCAGCATGAACAGGGTGGACCATCAAGACCACCAGAGGTTGGAGCTAGCGATCATGCAGCAGCAACAGATAAGCGTCAATACATTGAGCCTGACGGCGACAAGTAAGTTCAATTTAAGTTATTAAGTTGTTTTTATTTTGATATATTACATGTTATTGACAAAAAAAGTCACAGCTTCAATCCTTCAAGGCCACCTATACATATGATCCAAGATATAATAAAGAATAAATATGATGCTCCTTACTTATCCTGGAAGAAGATCCCAAAGCTAGTTAGAAATATGTGGTTTGGAGAATTTAAGGTATATTTTTTTTTTGTATGATTTCAAATATATGATTTAATTTGTACTAATCTTTTTGATATTGCCTAAATTTTTACAGAAAGAATTTAGGTGGTTGTCTGAGTACAGCACAAGAATCAGATCAAATTTTGAGAGGAGATGAGCGACCCGTCTCAGAAACATGTTCACGGACATTAGAAAGTCCGGGCAGCATCCTAATTGGATTGGAGATGACGTTTGGGCTGATTTGAGTAGTGTTTGGGCTACCCCTGTTTATAAAAATGAGAGAGCAGAATAAACAGAACAGAGCCTCTGACTGCGACAATTTAGGAAGCTCTCTTCATACTGGTGGATTTGTACCTCATACGGAACACAGGCGGCGACTGGTAAGTGTTTTGAATTGGTTTATTATATATATTTATGTTAGTATAACTAAGCATCAAATTTTCAGAAAGAGCACCCTGGTCGGGAGCCAACACCATTGGAATTGCATATAATAACTCATCAATATCAAGCTGACCATCAGTGGGTTGAT
>NW_021529961.1:0-229 GCF_001605985.2 Dendrobium catenatum | reverse complement strand
TCATCTATAGCCTTCAATCACACAGTCTAACAAAAATATATAATATTAAATACATCCATATACAAGTTGATTCATATCTCAAAAGTTCATGTACAATACTCAGGAACTATACTACAATCACAAGTACTGAAATCTATCCTGTCCTGAGTACAAAAGAATCAAAATCATCAAAAGAACTAAAACCTGTAGAATCAGATCAATTCCTATCTTCTGCTCCCTTGCCCTGACC
>NW_021529960.1:0-338 GCF_001605985.2 Dendrobium catenatum | reverse complement strand
AATATAACTCATTCAAATAGCAACTATTCAAACAACAACGATGTCAGGCGATGGTCCAATAGAGGTGAGGGCCTCAAGTGGTGGACTTGCGGAAGTCTGGGCCTTAAGTGATGGTCTGGCAGAAGTCCAGGCCTCGGGTGGTTATCAAGAAAAATTTTGAGCGTCAGATGATGGTCTGATGGAAGTCCGGGTCTCAAGTGGTGGTCCGGTGGAAGTTTGGGTCTCAAGTGGTAGCCCGACAGAGCAACGATGTCAGATGGTGGTCTGGTGGAAGCCTGGGCCACAAGTGGTGACATGGTGGAGTACAGGGCCTCAAGTTGTGGCTTGGTGGAGCACAG
>NW_021529959.1:0-280 GCF_001605985.2 Dendrobium catenatum | reverse complement strand
ATTACAAGAGTCACAAACAACATAATGTTTTAAAATATCTAAATCAAGAAATTGTTTGGCAAGAACCACAAGAGAATCTTGGTTGGGATGGCCAAGACGAGCGTGCCAGGGAGTGAGATTGTTCGTCGCCGTGGTCAGAGCCGTGTGGTTGTTGTCCGGAGGAAAACTAATGCGATATAGACCGTTATGCAGCCGTCCAAGAAGTAGAGGATGATTGTCCCAAAGATCCTTCATGATAAATCTGTTAGCATCAAAAGTTATAGAAATGGAGTTGTCTTTA
>NW_021529958.1:0-224 GCF_001605985.2 Dendrobium catenatum | reverse complement strand
TGGTGCAAATGACTCTTCTACAAACATTTTCTAGAGATCATACCAAATACGATCCGTTCCTACAAACAAGCACAATCATCAACCCATCGAGATTGATGAAAAGTGGATATGATGCAGGAACAATGGCTCCTCTATGAACACCTCCAGGAAGTCTGTGGGCTCCAAAAATTCGACCCCGGCCTCCACCTGCTTTTCTTTTTATTCGGCGAGGGAGTTTTAACTGA
>NW_021529957.1:0-210 GCF_001605985.2 Dendrobium catenatum | reverse complement strand
AGGCTAGGTGTTATTGATTTAAATGCCTAAACAAAACGTCTTTGCAACATTGATGTTTATATTTTTGTTTTGTTTTTAATTTTGTGTATTTTTGTGTGTTTTGAATGAATGTGTTTTTGAGTGTAAGTTTTTTATTGTATGTTTTCTGTGTTATATAGTTTGGTTTGACTTTCATAAATTAAAATTCAAAAATTCAAAAATTGGAGGAAA
>NW_021529956.1:0-302 GCF_001605985.2 Dendrobium catenatum | reverse complement strand
ACAACGCCGTTGTGCTCATGTTCAAACAGAAATTCTGCTTTTTTTTTTTTCAATACATTTTATTTTTCAGGTTATCACACCAAGCATGGCCAGCTCATTGACAATAACTGTAGCAAGTACTCGGTAATTATTTTTGTTGCCTTGTTCAGTGGATAAAGTTCTATTCTGATTGAGATGCTCATGGGATGGCTTGCTATAGATATATTTTGGTAAAAGTATTATGGGCCACCTACGATGTTTGGGATGAAATTATAAAAGGAATTATAATTGAACAGATAGATTGATAGAATCTGCGATTGAAC
>NW_021529955.1:0-226 GCF_001605985.2 Dendrobium catenatum | reverse complement strand
GATCTTTGAGTGTGAAAGGTTCATCAATTTGTATGTTAAACTAGCGATTTTGATCAATTCATTCATGTTCAATGTGAAAATGGGTTTTATAATGGATAGGACAGGCCATATAATCGATTCACGGTTAGACCGTCTTTGTCTGATTTTTAAGAACTTGGTTTTCATAAAAGTTCATTATTGACATATCAATATAGAGGCAAAACTTTTTTATGGAAGTCAAACAACC
>NW_021529954.1:0-316 GCF_001605985.2 Dendrobium catenatum | reverse complement strand
TGAATGATTATGGGATAAAAATGCAAACGATGATGTTAATTGCTTAAGTGAGGAAGATTATGAGAGATCAATATTTATATTAGTAAATTTATATGAAAAATTTGCCCATCCTCCTTAGAGGCAGATTCCACCATGAAACAAAATATAAGATCAATAATAAAAAATTAACTCTATTTATTAATTTACTAATTAACATGTAGAAAATAAATATAAAGTTTGAAAATTACATATATACCACATAACTCATATATATTTATATATTTAACACCTAAATTTAATATCTATTTAAACAATATTTAGTTTTTGAAATGACATA
>NW_021529953.1:0-352 GCF_001605985.2 Dendrobium catenatum | reverse complement strand
CCATAGACTTTCCCTCCCAGGCTGGCAGTGCTAATGGATCCAAATAATACCATGTGAAGGACTTCTAATGGTCTAGAGGTGCTAATGTCTTTAATGGGGTGAAAAGTGGAGTGGACTTGCTTTCCTAGTTGACAAGCATCACAAAGGTGGTCTTTTGAAAACTTAAGTTTGGGGAAACCTCTAACTAGGTCCTTTTAGGTCACTTTTCTAAGGATTTTCATACTTGCATGACAAAGCCTCCTGTGCCACAACCAAGAATCATCAATCGCAATTTTTAAGCAAAAAGAAGCAGCACATTTAATGTTATTTAAATCAAGCATGTAAACGTTGTTGATCCTCTTTCCCTGCAAAA
>NW_021529952.1:0-252 GCF_001605985.2 Dendrobium catenatum | reverse complement strand
GCTCTCACTAGGTCTTTTGTGAGAGTACCCCTACAATATCATTTAAATGTTAGATTTCAGAACCCAAGTGAGTTTTGGTTTCACCTTATATATGAATGAATGACATGAATGCATGTTATGCTGTGATTCATGCGATTTCGACCTCCACACTAATTGTATCTTACGATGAATAGAGCATGTGCATGCTATGTGTCCTAAAATGTCACAAGAGTAACACCTAACGTTAGGAAATGGCTTCACTAACCTATGTGG
>NW_021529951.1:0-221 GCF_001605985.2 Dendrobium catenatum | reverse complement strand
TATAAAAAGTTTTATGGATTTTAATGTAAAAAAAAAACTGGTAGATTTAGAAATTTTAAAAGAGGGCACCTTTACATTAAGGCCAGTAATTAACAGACTTTTTCTTATATCAAAATTAAAATCTATAGAAAATTAGAACAATTTTAAAGATCTAATATATTTTTTAATGATGGTATATTTGATTCTGAAGTTATTATTCGAATAATCTTTTCAAAACCACA
>NW_021529950.1:0-328 GCF_001605985.2 Dendrobium catenatum | reverse complement strand
CCATCATCACCAAACCATAAACTCTTGATTGTGGTCTCCCACACCAACGCCTGGCGACTTCTTCACTTCCCTTCTTCTTCAACATCAACACACATCATTGATTATAAAGTTGATTCACTCCTTTGATAACAATAATAATTATTGTCGACTTCATCTCCCACCATCGCTACCGATGTCATTGCACACCATTGACTATAAGTTCACTGAATGAAGTCGACACCAACACCAAAGCCCATAGACTTTATTTCTCATCATAATGTCAAACCTTGACCTATGCATTGCTTATAAGATTGATGCATATCATTGATATCAACTTTAGTACTTAATG
>NW_021529949.1:0-482 GCF_001605985.2 Dendrobium catenatum | reverse complement strand
TAGGGAGTCTTATGTATGCTCAAGTTTGTACGCGTTCGGATATTGTGTACCTTGTTGGAATGCTTGGTAGATATTTAAGTAACCCAGGAATGGATCATTAGAAAGCTGTGAAATGTGTTATGAGGTATCTAAAAAGGACAAGAGATTTTATGTTCACATATCAGAGATCTGATCATTTAGAGATCATGGGGTATTTCGACTCTGATTTTGCTGGTTGCCTCGATAGCAGGAGATCCACTTCAGGCTATATTTTCATGTTGGCTGGAGGAGCTATTTCTTAGAAACGTATCAAGCAATCACTTATAGTTTCTTCAATAATGTAAGCAAAGTTTACAGCTTGTTATGAGACTTCAAATCAAGGAATATGGTTACGAAATTTTATCACAAGGTTATATATTATTGATGGTATTGAGAGATCATTAAAGATAAATTGTGATAATAATGCAGCAGAGTTATATTCCAAGAACAACAGGAGTTCGTCA
>NW_021529948.1:0-303 GCF_001605985.2 Dendrobium catenatum | reverse complement strand
AATGCAAGATGCCGACATTATCGTCCAGGACGATACTAATATCATCTTGTACGATCAGTGCAATTTAAGCCCAATCAGCTGGGACGATTTGAGACGATCAAAAGAAGTTTGTTCATATCGTCTAGGACGATAATATATCATCATGGACGATCAGAACAAATCGTGGAATATCATCCTGAACATCACCCTGAAAAATAGCTATCCGGTGTCCAATCATCCAGCACATCGGCCAAAATGATTTGGCGATCATCCAGGCCGATTTGATCATGAAATCAAGTCATAATTACTTTCCTTAAATTTTTG
>NW_021529947.1:0-241 GCF_001605985.2 Dendrobium catenatum | reverse complement strand
CTGCAATATTCGTGGCGGTAGAAAATTATATAGTTTAGCATCTTAATTTTATACGAAGATCCAACACACAAATAGATAATAAGTGTAGCGTTCATAAGAGAGCATAATTTTTGCTAGAAAATCCCTGAAAATGAAAAAAATTACGGGACATTGCCCAATCTGAATGAATCTACTAGTATTTGCAATTGATTACAAATTATTCTATTCATTAGGGGGAAGGTCTTGTATTGACATAGCAAAT
>NW_021529946.1:0-2998 GCF_001605985.2 Dendrobium catenatum | reverse complement strand
TAGGTTGGGCTTAGTGCTCTACGAAACACTAAGACCCATATCTTAGCTAATGCAGTGCAAAGATCTAGACTTATCTCGGCCTGGATGGGGGAGCCAGCTAACCACCTAATCGCTTTAAAACCATGCTATCAAGTCAGTTATGAAGGATTGGTGGGTGGTACAGTTCTTTGGAAATATGACCGACATCTAGAGAATTTTCTAAGTGGTCCTGGACTTATGTGGGTCAGATGCTCCTAGCTAATGCAATTAAATTTTAATTAAATTGGTTTCTAATGCAATGCATGATAGTTGAAATGTCAGCTCATGAATGTCATAGAACTTTAAAAAAACAGACTTATAGAAAATAATTTTTAGAAAAGATTGAGTTTCCCTAGGTCCGGCACTTCATCCTCATAGGCCAGATTATCCGGACTCTACCAGCAGGCAGGGAGATGTCTTATAACAAGAAAAAGAAGAAATGCAATAATATGCATGCGACCCCAGACGATTCCAATAGTTCCCTAGGTTCGTTAAGTTTCTATGTTATTTAGAACTTAAAATTTTAGTAGTTAGTTATGAGTAGAAAAATTTTATAGTCCTTAGAGAGCCTAACGGAATCCAGGCGAAAGCAAAAACGGTATGCAAGAAAGAAATCTAGAAAAAGCAGGTAATTCTACTGTGCAATAAGGTAAACACATCAATATAAATCCAGAATAATCAACTAAATGACCATAGGAAAATTGTTCTTATTACAACCCAGATATGCAAAAAGTAAAGTGGCTGGGCACCACTGCCAACAACCCGGATTTCTAAGCCTGTGACAGACGCAAATGACTTTGAGTGGGATATTGGTCTTCAGTCTTTTGGGTATCTTCTTCTCCTCGGACTCTTTGGAATTCTCCTCCTTGGACTCCTTAGATTTATCCTCCTTGGACTCCTTGAATTTCTCCTCCTTGGCCTCCTTAGATCCGTCGTGGCTTGAATATCCAAACCAAGAGACAATTCTCCCTTTTGGGGATGATTGTCTTTTCTCTTTGGATATCTAAAGCCATCCCACTCGATCTCCCAAATGGAAGAAGACTCTCCCCTTTAGGGATGCCTTCTTCTTTTGAAAATCGAGTTGGATAAGGATATCCCAACTCAAAGTTACATTTTCACAACTCTTAACGAATTATATAAATATTACATCCATTGAAAAAGAAAATTCTAAACTTTCTGCATGGTTATCCTAATAAAAATTACAAGCAGTTATATATGGAAATAAAAATGCTCAAACCATTGACCCTGTGCCAAGCCATGCTCTTAATTATGAGGGCCAGCTCCATCTGTGCAGTTATAATTATTAATTTAGCCCTCATTTTTATTTAGAGGGAGCTGAGCAAGCACCTGCATAAAATATTATTAAAAATCATGATAATGCTCCCCCCTTTTATTAGCTTAAGCATGGCCACCTGCACGGAAGAAAAGTGTATATATACATATATATGACGTTCCTAACCTAGGGGTAAATCTAGCGCTCATCACATCATCCACAGAGTGCATAAAAAGTAAGCAAACACGCTAGTAATTTCAAACAACATGCAATGAAAACTACGGAAAGCTTCAGCACACAGCAGAAAAGTAAAACCCAGTGGCCTAACCTAGATCTAGAAGTGGTGCCCTAGCAAATAATTCTATGTGTGTGTAAGACTGGTGTGGTCTGGATAGGTCCTAAGCATGATAGTTAGTTAAAGTTATATAGAGTTCAAGTTTGTTGGGGGCCTAAAAAGAATATTTTAGTTGAAATTCAAATATTAGTGGATTATGATCCATTTTAATTATTTCAGTTTGTTGATCAGTTTTAAGAACTTAGGATAGTGATATCTAAAGTTCAAGTGATATTAGCCAATTTTGGAAAATTCTGGGTCCTCCTAGGAACTAAGCTAAGGGTCCAAGAAGTCACTATAGAAAATGGGCAAGGTTTAGGTCTTCTAACACTTTAGAAAAATACTAAACCTTAAGAGGAGTAGTTAGACATGTAGTAGGCTGAAATTGGAGTTCTCTAGGCGAAGTTATGAATTTCTTAAGTTTCAGGCCCTAAATGAACTACGATTGACCAAAAAGTTGACTTTCTAATCTAGGACATTTTCTGGAAATCTAAGATTTTTTAATAAATACTAGATCCTAATTGGAGTCTAATGCAAGCGAGTTTACCTAATTTGGAATTTTCTACAATTAGTTATAAATTTTCTAAAGATCGGGTAATTAAGGGAATTTCTAAATTTTCTAATAAAGGGCTTTTTTTATCGTTTTGATCCAAATCAGCTCCAAACAGATTGGAATCACCCCCGAAGGTCAGGGATGACCTGAGAAGGTGTTCCCAAGTGTTTGGAAAAAATTTGGGATTTTTAATAATTTTTAATGAATTATTAGGGGCAAAATGGTAATTTCCACCTATGGTCAAATTAAGGGTCAACCTAGAGTCAAACTAAGGAGCCCTATTTATCTAAAGTCAAGGGTCAGATTCTAAACAAATCAAGCTATTATGGGTATTTTTTTGACCCAATATGTATTTATTGTATTTTTCGGAAGGTCTTAGGGCCTTATTTAACAAGTTAATTAGGATTGGTTAATTAAGGGGTCTAACAAGCCCTAAAATTCCTAGAAAATTCTATAAGGTTTATGATGTCCCTAAGTTCAAGTGTTGAAGTTTTCATGTCAATCAGTGATCTATCATAGCCCCTAAAAAATTTCTAAGTTTGCTAGACGGGTCCTTAATTGTTGTCCTTAGGGTGTCACTACGTTATATGGGTTTAAATGGAAGTTCACACTAACCCTTGAGGTATTAATGCATGGGGAATACATAAAAAATAGTAAACATTCCATGTCCTTAGATCTAGGAGAGCCTAAGCCAAGTGCTCGTGGTGCGACCTACACATACAAACTACGAACAGTAAGGAAGTAAAGACACCTAATGAAGGGATTAGTGAATGATTGGGACTCAATCATCCACTAACCTAGGGGTGTCAATATTTGACCC
>NW_021529945.1:0-249 GCF_001605985.2 Dendrobium catenatum | reverse complement strand
TTTGAAAGTTCTTTTCCTAGTGCATGCAGTGAAGTAATTATCTAAGTAAACCTAGTGTACATATCAGAAATAGATTCATGAGGTTTCATACGAAGAAGTTCGTAATTATGCAAGAGAATATTCAAACGGGATTGTTTTACTTCATTGGTTCCTTCAGAAGTGATACATAGTCTACCCCAAATTTATTTACCCGTTTTGCAAGTAGAGACACACATATAATCCTCAGATTTTAAAGCACAGAAAAAATAG
>NW_021529944.1:0-272 GCF_001605985.2 Dendrobium catenatum | reverse complement strand
CCAAAAATCATAAATAAGTCTTCGTGAACATGTTTAACGCCAGTTTGGTGCGCAGTGCTGCGCTTTGAATATGCGAAGGAGGCTACACAAGTTCGACAGTAGTTGAGTTGCGCTTGTATGGTTCTAGCGGGAGTGTCAAATATTGGAACAATTATTACGTCCTCCAACCGGATGCAGAGGAACATCTGATTGTATGCAAAAACGCGCTTATACTGAGGTGTACTGAGTTTTTTGAAAAATCTCGGTACACCTCGGTATAGGCGCGTTTTTGC
>NW_021529943.1:0-514 GCF_001605985.2 Dendrobium catenatum | reverse complement strand
CCGTGCTGGTAACTGGCTGCTGAGGGACTACCACTGCTGAACTAATCTAGGGCCGAGCAGGCTCCCGCTGCTGTCTCTATCTGCGGCGATATGGGCATCGTCCAACAGCAGGAGTAACTGTCGGCAGTCTAACAACTGGAGTTATCTCTACCGACAGTTGAGATGGATATCCTCTCTGCCACATCTGCCTCGTAGCCTATCTCCTTAACTGAAAAGTAGCCTGAGAGATTTGTCAGAGTAACCTCTCCCGACTGACATGCCCTCTACCACATGCTAGGGGGACGATGTTTCAAATCCTATGAGAGAGGGATCAAACACCAGCGTCCCTAAGGACCCTACCTCGGAGTAAATTAATAGTGATAGGAGGGGCCGCCGCAATGCGGGCAACGTCCTCCTCATCCCCATTGTGTGTTAGTGGAGAGAAGCATCCTCCCTGGATCACCTCTATCTCAGGTGCTACAACTACATCCGAGATGGGTGCAACTGCTACTGGTTGTGGTCTCCGTTGCGTGGG
>NW_021529942.1:0-823 GCF_001605985.2 Dendrobium catenatum | reverse complement strand
ATTGACGGGTGATAGGTATGATTGGGAGGATAAGAGGGTTGGTTGATTTTTTTATGAGCCTTTATTACTTACTATTGCTCAACATTCATATTTCTATAATATAATGCGAGACCACTTGAAGAAAAGTGTAACTCATGATGTAACCACTAAAGAATCTATCTTTCAATTCTGTGTATAAATGTTATTTACATTGATTTGAGTAAAAAATTACTTATTAAATGATAATACGCATAAATTAAGCATAGTACGCATAATGAAAGCATAAATACGCATAACGCACGCACAAATTACGCATTACGAACGCACAAAATACACATAACGCACGCATGATACACGCACACATAAGCAGTAAATTTTATTTATTAAATTCTATTAAATATTTTAATTAATATCTATCTTTGTTTGTAAGTTACTTATATTAAAATGATGAAGAATATGTTTAACACGTTGAACTTAAACTTGTTATTACAAATTAGACGCATTGTGATTTTTATGATTTCATTTTCTAGTCTTGAATATAATACTTGAACAAGTACAAATGGTTTATGGCTCTTGGTGGATTGTATTTAAGAAAGAGAAATAAGGAATATGATGTTTGAAAGAGTTTGTCTTTCGCATTTGCATTTAAAGATTAGTGTATGAATTTCTTATTTATTTTAAAGGAAAAAAATAATTTTATAAATGATTTTGAAACGTTTTTAAATAATACGCATAACGAAGGCACAAAATACGCATTAAGTACGCATAATACGCACAAAAAACGCACATATTACGCATATAGTACGCATAAAACACGCACACATTCTATTAAATATTTTAGGTA
>NW_021529941.1:0-685 GCF_001605985.2 Dendrobium catenatum | reverse complement strand
GGCCCCCACTGAATTTGGGATTAAGTACTAATTAATATTAAATATGATACATTAAATGCATACTAAGTAAGTTTTTTTGCCCTTTTTCATCCTAATATCTTATATTCCTTCGTTCACTAATCGCCTTTCCCTATTCAAAAAGAGCAGGTTGCTACAAACCTCCAAGACGCGTGAAACTCACCTGCTCGGACGAGTCCGAACCCTGCCGCAGTGCCGCCGACAGCCCATTCACCATCGACCGAGCCCGAACGGCGCCGGCCCATCGTGTGTCACCCCTCTTCCGAGCCGGAATGTTGTCGCCGCTTTAGATCGAGTAACTTTGCCATTTTCTTTCTTGGATTTGCCTATGGCTTTGAGTTTGCCTTCTTGTCTTTTTTCTTCATATGATTTCTTTACGCAAAATATTTCTATTTTATAATTTCTCAAGAAAGGCCTCTGGTTTCGTTACCACAAAAGTTCTAATGCAGGAATTGAGATTCTGATTTTTTATTTTATTTTTGGGCATCTAGGTTAGTGCAAACTAATACATATTTCATATATCATATATTTATGCAAGGCTTGAACTTAATATTTCATAATTAATAGTTACGTTCCCAGCCAACGACAGATAAAAGGAGAGCTGACAAATGAGATACAATTTAGGTTTCATTTTGTTGAATCATATTCTTTACTTGAATAAAGTATT
>NW_021529940.1:0-275 GCF_001605985.2 Dendrobium catenatum | reverse complement strand
ATTATCATGTATTGCCAATCACCTTTACCCTTGATGACTGATAGGACACATATTATTTCTCTACACTCACCTAAGAATTTATCTAAGGGGCTTGCAATAAGGGTGAGCTAAGAGGCAAAAATATTCATTTTATCAAAAAAAAAAAAGATATAAAAATGTTATTGATAAAACTCCATGTATCAATCAATATATTATTGATCTAGTAGTTAATGACCATTATATAGTTGTAAAGATTCCATCTAGAGGGCATATTTACTTCACATAAAGTGATTGGG
>NW_021529939.1:0-331 GCF_001605985.2 Dendrobium catenatum | reverse complement strand
CAACTATCATTAATAATACTAAGAGCTAATAATAATTAAAACAAATTGACAGAATAAAATAAAATATTCAATGGGAATAAATAAAAGAAAGATTTAATGCTTGGCTGTGGTAGAAATAATGGCAATGGGCCTCTCGAAAGAAGATTTGTGGGTCATTTTGTTGTTCAGGTGAATAAAACCAAGTGTAATTGAAAGAAAGTATAATAATATAATACATATAGTAAAAGTAATTGATATTGATATGAATCTCTGACAGGTGGCACGCTGTCCTGTAGTGGAGTGTAAGAAGAATGTAACACAACTCTCCTTGGTCTATTGGTTGAGAGCTTAG
>NW_021529938.1:0-3828 GCF_001605985.2 Dendrobium catenatum | reverse complement strand
GACTTTCTTTTTTAATTTCTTAGGGTTGAGAAAAGCTTATTGTTATGATCTTACTTTGATATTTTATGCTACTTATTATTTCATTTTTTTTACTAATTTAATGATTCATTATGAGGCTTACGCCTCCTCTCAAAAAAAGAAAACATATAATAAACAATTAATTAATTACAAACTTTGATCTAATCATCAAGTTGGAAATTTGGGCATGATCAAATTATGCAAACTAGCATGTGGGAGAATAATGAAAAATTCTAACACTAGGAATCCATTCATAGCAGCCTCCCATCTTGAATGATCCAATAACTCATGGGCAACAATGTTTTATCTAGAGCAATCCATCAACATTTGGGCAAAAGCATTACATTCATGTTGTGTAGTTAATTCAGAAATCTATAATTAATGATTGTTTTTCATATCTATTTCTTTTATAAATAGTTATTCACCACCTATTTGTACATAACTTCTCTTCTAAATGAAGATTTCTATTTCAATCATAATCATGATCATAAACTTTTCATCCCAATCAAGCTCATGAACAATAGCTCAATCATAACATTTGAAAGAACCTAAATATTGATTGAAGCATAGCATATCATAAAATATCCTTTGGGGAAAATAGCTAGTAGCTACTATACTTATCCTAATTATATCTAAAGAACCTAAATATTGATTGAAACATAGCCAAAATATCTAAGGTTTCACGCAAATTGGAAGATATGTTAAAGAAAAATGAAGAAGAAATCCAAGGCTATGATATAACTTGTGCTACCGAAAGAAAAAGAAAGAAGAATAAGGGGCTATTTGGCAATAGGATTTATGCATGATTTGAGTAGTAGTTATGCTAAATACTACCAAATGGGATTTGAGTGCCTACCTGCCTGGTAAATCTCACGGCATAATAAATCCTCTATTTCACTCTTTTTGTTGTAAATCCCATATTTACTAAATCCTGTAGTCATACGGATTTATGGGATTTGGCCAAAGAAGCAGGCGAAAGGGATAAAGAAGGTTACCTTCATAGCGAGCGAGATCTCGTCCTGACTTCCGATCGACGTCGTTGAATGAGGCAAAGAAGCTTCTTTAGCGACTCTTTCAGGTTTCTCCATAAAAATTCCTATTGTTAGTTTTGTGCGGTTTACATGAATCACTGTTTAAGAATAAAAAAGGGAGAACGAAGCCAATTTTTAAGGAAACAAAGGCTAGCACTCCATGAGTGTTGACACCTAGAAGAAGCAACCCTCGTGTTGCTATAGGCGACAATGCGTTATATACAGTTCATAAGTACGAGAGTTTTGCTTAGCATTTTAGGCCATCGAATCTTCGCATGGGAAGAAAGTTGCGTCGTCCGAGTGAGCGTGGTTTATCAATCCAAGGTTTAATCCTTTATATTCTAAATCTAAAAAGAAATTTCATAATTATTTTAATCAACAGTTTTTTCTATAGCAATTTCATAATCTGCCTAAAAAAATTCATAATTTAGTTGCCTCAAATACTATTAATTAGTTTAAAATAATAAATTATATGAATTAATTTTAAATTTTATAATACTAAATTTGTATCTTAGGTTTCATTTAGGATGGCTAAATTATTATTTTTAAAGTAGGTTTTTTGTACAAAAAGTTCGTGAACTATAAATTTTTATACTAGAAAGTTATTTTAGAAACTAGTAAGAAAGCCGTCCCAAATAAGGACTTAATTTAGGTGAACTGATGATCAAACAAGCTTATGAATGATGAATTTAGGAGAAATATTTACCTAGAATATGTATGATTATATTTTAAATGTTGATGTATTTTCTTATCCAACATAGTATTGTAGTGATAAAATCGCATGATATATGATATATTTGTATTGTTGGTTTGTTTATTATGCTTAGAGCTTTATATTGTATTTTTTATTATGTGTTATGTAATGTTATTGCAATTTTATGGATATAAGAAATGAGCTAGCCTAATCATTCATATATTATTCTTGCTCATATAGCTCATTTTAATCCTTTCGATCACTTGTTGATCAACATCTAAAATGACCTCCACATCATTATGAATCTTAGATACTAGCTCAAAAATGAATGCTTGCTTTTGGTAATATTTTCAACTAGTAAACATGAACTCTTCAAATTCTCTCCTACCCTTTATCTTTTGGATTATATTTTGCTCAAGTTTATATCTATTCATTGCTACTTCATGTAGCATGGATGATTTGTTTAAAAGATGTTGTGTAAGTATATTTCTTTTCATGTGTGCTTTGAGTTCAAAATCCTTGAAATACTTACAAGGAAGGAAGGAGTTCATTTTTACAAAAGATATCAAATAGGTCTACTTCAGTTTTCCCTTACTCTACTTCGGTGAGCACCTACCATTCACAAGTTGTCATTTTCTTTCTTATTTTCCTAAGAATGCCCAAATTGAATGGTTAACATGGATAGAACGAACATCAAGGTTCTTTCAGCCTGTTTGTGATTTTATTAATATGTTTGATAATTATATGCTCAAATGAAGTAAGGAATATATTAAATTAGCAATGTTATCTTTCGTACTCTCTCTCTCATTCACATTTTGTTTACAATCACCATACATAAGTTTGCATTCATTGTACATAATTAGCATTTATCTTATATTATATTTGGTAGTAGAGAAATTACATTTCTTCATGAACTTATAGGCACAAAGTTTTTGCATCACGTTTTATAATGTCACCATAGCTTTAGATTTCGTAGAACCATCAAACATATATTTTAAAAAGGATTTTATGTTGCTCCTTTTTTCTCTTTTTTTGTATTCTTCTCCTCCTTTTTTTTCTTCTTTTCTTCCCCAAAGAGATGTCCCCATGATTCTATTTATTGTTGCAATTTTTCTTCTATAATTTTCTCACCTAACAATTTTTTAAAAGGAAACATATGTGAGAGCATGTAATATTAAATTACAATTTTTTAGATAAGAACTTAATTTATGATTGATAAAAAAGCTTGGTGGGAGCATAAAATAGTTAAGACCTTCAATTTATTTATTTCTATTTTGCTACAATAAGGTAGTTCACCATGAAAAAATACCATAATTTCATATTAATACTTTAAAAAATATCAAAATAAGTTGTTTTCAAATATCAAATTTTATTCATCAAAAATTAAAAGACAATCATGCAATTGTTCATAAGACTAAGTAAAATTTAAGTCACATGCCATTTTCAATATTCACTCGAAAGATGCTTTGCCAAAATTTGAAGCAAGGTTATGATATCACTCGTGGAGTTGAATCAAATATTAGCTCAATGAGCATACTTGCTCAAATACAATTTTTGTTACCACTAACTCAAACAGTAACACACTATAGCGAATGTTCAAAAAGATATTATTAAAATTGTGTCTATACAAACGATTGCTACTAAGATAATTACGAAGTTTAAAAAGATTTATTATCTATTTGGATTGATCAATCAATTGTATATTAGTTAAAAAAACAAATATTTATTGTATTATGCTATGTTAATGATCAGGATCATGTTATCAAGCATTTTTTAACATGTTATATGAGTTTTGGAGGTGATAACTTTATCTATTTAGCAACTCCTCTATACATATGATATAAGTGTTTAAATAAAATGTGGCTAAAATTATGTTGAAGGTAATAACTTTTAAGAAGAATTTATGATTTAAAAGAACTTTTTTTTTTTATGAATGAACATAGTGTTACATATATCATTTACTATTGTGTACATCAGCTTTAGTTGACACAAGCATTTGATGAAATAAATCGCATTTAAATTGCCTTATTTCTTAAATTAGTTGTAATATGTTATGAACATTATTTTGTTTGTTTCAAAATCCAT
>NW_021529937.1:0-1097 GCF_001605985.2 Dendrobium catenatum | reverse complement strand
AAATATATTCATTTTTGAACAAGAATTTTTACAAGGTATTGGTGTAAAGAGTGTAGAGCTTGAGTCTAGTGATTCTTCAAAATTTTTTATCTATTACACAGAGAAAAAGGATCACTCTAAAGCATGGGTTGTTGATTTTGATGCACATATTGGTAACATTTAATGCTCCTACAGAAAGTTTGAAACGATGGGTTTATTGTGTTATCACTGCATAATAGTTTTGAGGCAAATGGCTATTGGGAAAATCCCCGAGAAGTACCTATTGCGATGGTCAGCACGAGCTCGAAAAGATATATATTCTGGTCTAAATTTGAAAGAAAAATCTCAGAATAGCTCTGAAGCTAGTAGTGGATTCATATTCAGAAATTATATCAGCAGGTTTGCATATGAAATGAGCAAACGAGCGCAGCTGAATGAGGGTGGTGAAGAATTCCTATTGGCTGCGATAAAGGATACATCTGAAAAACTCGATTTGGTTGTTTTTGGGAAGAGAAAGACATACAAGTCTACACAGGGTGGTAGTGTACAACTGAAAGACCCCATAAAGCGTAGCCTAAAGGCATATCGAATGCTAGGCTGAAAAGCCACTGGGAAAAGAAGACAAAGAGTATGATTTTAATTTCTGACTATTTTGATTTATTGCTTATTGTGTTGTTATTAATTTTTTTAAAAGGGAAACAAACAGTGAAGAAATACACAACAAAAATTGAGACTCCTTCAAGCATGCCCGAATGCTTAACGGAGGATTTCATAAATTTTGTACACTCCAAGCAACCATCAGCTAAGCAGTGTAATTTCACAAGCATGCCCGAATGCTTCACTGAGGACTTCATAAATGTTGTACATTCCAGTCAGCCATCTCCAGCTAAGCAGTACAATTTCACAAGCATTCCCGAATGGTTAATGGAGGACTTCATAACACAAGCATGCCCGTCTAGTCAGGCATCAGTACAGCAGTTCACAAGCATGCCTGAGTGCTTGACAGACAATTTCATAGCAGGGAACCGTCCAGTCAGCCATCAACAAAGCGAGCAAAGCAATCTAATTTCACAAGCATTCTCAAATGCTTCACAATGGAACATATAAAAGGTGTACGT
>NW_021529936.1:0-207 GCF_001605985.2 Dendrobium catenatum | reverse complement strand
AGGTGCGAAAGCAGATCATTAAAAAAAAAAAAAAACAGAGCATTGGTATTGGTAGTTTGGTACAGTACTTTGCAATTCATTGATTCTCACTTCTCTGAGCGTTAAAAACAAATCATTTAAAAAAAAAAACTGTCCATCTTGAGAACAGTCCTTGAGGAGAGACAAATGCCACCAATATGAAGAGCTTAAATATACGAAGGGAATCTG
>NW_021529935.1:0-952 GCF_001605985.2 Dendrobium catenatum | reverse complement strand
AGGACTCACTCTAGCCCTTTGATCTTGATCAAACAGCTCTCAAGGCTCCATGTGTCCAAGTGGGGACCAAAGAGCCTTTTCAACAAAAGATGTCCTCTCCATGTCCTTGGCTGCTGCTCTCACCAACTCCCTGGACAGATGTCAAGCATCTGGGAGCTCCCCATGTTAATCCTAGCCCTTGATTTGATCTGGAGACGTTTGAATAGGGAGAGAAGCCCTAATGAGCTCTCATTCTATCCATAACACTCTCTCACCACCTCAAGCCCCTCCAGGCGAGTGGATTCCGGCAAACTCAAGTCTGAAACCATCCAAGGCCTATTCCAGATGATTCGTGGCGTGTCGGAGCTTGGAATCAACTAGGAACTTAATCGTGGACAGTCTACAAGTTCAAAGAATCCATTAACGGTTCAATCCGTCCGTTAAATCAATGTAAATCCCTAAACCTAGCCTAGGACACTTAGATTAATTTAGCATTTTATTTAATATATTATTTGCAGTATAAAATGTTCCCCAAGATTTCTGCTTATCTGAGGGAGATATGTTTAAAATTTCGTCGATTTTCATCAACCGAATCGAGAGAACGAACCATTTTTGTGTTTAGGGTTTCGGTTTCTTCTTTAGGCCCATGTTTGTGAAATCCTGACCATTGATCTTATGATCAACGGACCGGATTTCTCCATTTCACGTGCGAGTACGACCGCATGAAGGCCTCCGTCGGATCGGATCTTCATCCAGTTCAATCTGGACCGTAGATTTGAAAAGGCGGAGATCAGACGGTCGTGATCTACGACCGCATGCAAGCCTTCGTTAGACCGAGTCTTTGTCCAGCTCGATCTGGACCGTTGATTTGAAAAGGCGGAGATCAGACGGTCGCGATCGGGTGCTGACTGGTTTAAGTGGTTTGCACGTGGGTCCCGCCGCCAGCAATCATCCCAAAATGATTGCTCAATCA
>NW_021529934.1:0-267 GCF_001605985.2 Dendrobium catenatum | reverse complement strand
AAAAACAACTAACCAAAAAAAAAGAAATAAACAACAAAAAAATTAGAAAAATACAGTAAAGTAATCAGTAGATAAAACATCAGTAGAAATCAAGTTCATGCATTAATGTCAATCACACCCAATATGGTCCTTAAAGTGTTGAAAGTATCGAAGGCCAGTGGTTTAGTATAAATGTCAACCAGTTGATTCTCAGTCGCCACATAATGTTACTCAATGTCTCCCTTAGTCACATGGTCTCTAATAAAGTGTTGCCTAATGTCAATGTGC
>NW_021529933.1:0-266 GCF_001605985.2 Dendrobium catenatum | reverse complement strand
CTTGTGAGGGGGGCCCAAGCAAGAGAAGAAGGAGAAGTGAATGATAGGAGGGAATAACTCCTACTCGACCACCGCCGCCGGAATTCTGTCCAAGTGACGCCAGAGTTCTGCCTGAATACCATCTCAAGTCAGAATTCTTCTCGGCCTCCAACTGGCGTCAGACTTGTACCCGACGCCGGAGCTACACTCGTCTCCAAATTTCTACATGACGCAGGACTTCTGCCAATTCTAGGACTTTCACCAGACATCTACCTGATGTTGGATTT
>NW_021529932.1:0-254 GCF_001605985.2 Dendrobium catenatum | reverse complement strand
GTTATAATGTCTTAATTTTGTATGAAAATTCAGCACACATAGAATTCGTGGACTCATCTCATCTATAGGGTTGCTAAGTTTGCTAAAAAAGGAACGTAGTGTATTTGAAAAGTTTGAAAATTTTTAGATGAGCATAAAAGAAATGTTTTAAATTATTATTATTATTATTTAATTTGTTTGAAGTAAGATGATAGTGGTGACTGGCGGCAACAACTAGTAGTGGCTAGACTGCCATGGTGATGGCAAAAAGCGCT
>NW_021529931.1:0-226 GCF_001605985.2 Dendrobium catenatum | reverse complement strand
AATTCTATAAATCCTAAAATCCCAAAAATATTTAAATCTGAAATCAATCCATCAATCACTTAAAGCAAAATCCATGCACCCTCCGCAACAGTTTGCCGGGTGGACAAATTCAAATAAGCTCTAGCTCACATAAAGTCAAATGCCTAGTCGAAAATATCACTAGGATCCATTCTCAAAACAATCTCCTGTCAGTAAGGACGTGGTACGTGTCCTCTAACCGACGGTC
>NW_021529930.1:0-215 GCF_001605985.2 Dendrobium catenatum | reverse complement strand
AAAGCGAGCTCCGGTCCTCACTTCCGATCAAAATGTCGTAACCTCCGATCCAACAGGATAAGGGAACGTCGTCGAAGGAGCAAAGTCGAACAACAACGAAGGAGCTGAAGAAGCCACTCGTGCAATCCTACACCTCCTGCGAAGCAAGGAAGCCAAACAGCAACGACGAAAAACAAGAAAGTGAAAAGCAAACCCTAGACGTCTCTAAATCTCCA
>NW_021529929.1:0-263 GCF_001605985.2 Dendrobium catenatum | reverse complement strand
AGAAGAAGAATAGGAACGACAAGTCTGCTTCTCAAAACGACGTCAAGGTCTGTTTAAAAAGGCTAGTGAGCTTTCCACCAGCAAGCCTTACTTCATGGCCAACCTTGAGTCGACCTTGTTCTTAACCACTTTCTAAATTTTGTTCCCAATCCATCAGACATGTTGTTTCCAGCAACTACAAACTATTCTGAACAGATGAACCAAGATTAATCAGCTGGAGATCAGACTTTTTGGTGGGATATTTACTCGTATTCGATGAGAGT
>NW_021529928.1:0-225 GCF_001605985.2 Dendrobium catenatum | reverse complement strand
TAATAGAGAAAAAATATAAAGTAAAAACACACTACATATGAAAAACATGCATATAAGCACAAAAACCTAGCACTACCCCATATTTTCTTAGCACTAATGCTAACAACTCCCAGTCTAGCCCTATGTATGCTGAATGAATCAAAATTCAAGGGTTCGATAAATATATCTACTAATTAGTTTTTAGTATCAATATATAGTAGTTAGTTATTGCCCTTAGTTACATTA
>NW_021529927.1:0-480 GCF_001605985.2 Dendrobium catenatum | reverse complement strand
CATTATAATATTTTATTCAATAAAGATATATAATTTGCTAATTATTACATGCTACAACAATTATAATAGTAACAATTATACTGATGATACCATAAAATGATTTCGAATTATATTACAAATAATATAAATCGTATATTTCATTATTTTCATTGAATAATAGGTTGGTACAATGTAGTAGATATGACTCTTGAAAATGACCACATGGTGGAAGTAGATTGTGATGGTGGTCAATGGCGGCGACAGAGGTGGTGGAAGCTGACGGTGGTGGCAACTGGTTATGGTGGTAATCGATGGCAGCAACCGTCGGTTGTGGCTGCCAACAATGGTAGTGGCCACTAGAAATGGTAGTGGCTAACGACAAGAAATGAAGTTCTAATGTATTTGAAAATCGTTCAAATCGTATGAATTCTAAATACACAAAAAATAAATTAAACAGTGAATTTTAAATACATTAATATTTTAAATTGCATTGTTTGACTT
>NW_021529926.1:0-224 GCF_001605985.2 Dendrobium catenatum | reverse complement strand
CTTAAATCTTAAATCCGTCTTTAGGTATAAGTCCTCCTACGACATCCTATTGACATCTTTGAAGTTAGGAATAAGCATCCCTAGTGGCATCCTAATCTTCATCCCGAGGAGAAGTATAAGCATCCCCAGCGGCATCTTCTCTTCATTAAATTGTAAACCTTAAATCTGATCCTCTATGGTTAGGTGTGAGTCCCCACACTTAGGCTTCTTTTCCATATGATCTT
>NW_021529925.1:0-210 GCF_001605985.2 Dendrobium catenatum | reverse complement strand
ATCTTTTTTTATATGATCATTTTTAAACTTTGATAATTTTTGGGTAAACCTTGCAAAACTTTCTAAAATAAAATACTTCAACTTTTAAGTTACTTGCCATAGAAGAATATTTGTTGCCTTCACTCAAGAGAAATGATAATTTAAGTGTCATATGTTTATCAGGTACTGCAATGAATGATGGATCAACCAGCACTTGTGGTTCTAACAATG
>NW_021529924.1:0-243 GCF_001605985.2 Dendrobium catenatum | reverse complement strand
CGGGCTCCTTGGGCTGCCCAAGCCGCCGGCTTCCTCCAACCCAACCGCCGGCCACCCTTCCCCTCTCTTCCCCCCCTCCACCGAAATCAGCCTAGCCACTACCCCAAGGATCCCCACCCGCCGGCCCTCTTGTTCTTAGTTTGAATTTCAAAATTCAAACGCACCATGATTACTTTCCTAATTTAATGTGCTATTAATATGGAAAGGTTTGTTTTGAATTCAAATACCTTCTTTATTAATCAA
>NW_021529923.1:0-1007 GCF_001605985.2 Dendrobium catenatum | reverse complement strand
AAAATTTTTAATTTTTTTACTAAAATTTTATCTTAAAAAATAATAAAAAAGTCATCATAGATTTCATTTGGAACAACTTTTTTATTACAGTCAACAAGAAATTTTTAGCATAAATTTCTTAAAAATTAGACAAAAGTTATCCCAAATGAAGTCTTAGGCATGTATAACACAATGACCCTTAACAAACTCTTCTATTATCTGTTTTATTAAGTAAATCAAGCTGGCTAATGAATTAATTATGGCTTTGTTTGGGACGGCTTTCTTCCTGCTTCTTAAAACGGCTTTCTAGTTAAAAACTTAAAATATTTGCACTAGAAAGAAGAAGCAGTAAGAAAGCCGTCCCAAACGAAGCCTTTATCTATACTGTTCAAAGGTAGATGATAATCATGATATGTGACGCCCTATGGTTACCATATGGCCCTAATTCTATTTTTTTAATTCAAATTTGTGCTATAAATCTTTACTTGTGATGAATGATAAGAAAAGTTTGAATTGTTGACGTAAATATTTAAATCTTTAACTAACTACCTAATTTAAATATTGTTAGCCAACTGCTTTATTTAATTTTCAAATGATTGTAGTTTTCACTATAATCCAGCTACTGTTTTTACCATAAAACAAGCCAAGAAAACTTCTCCATCATCCTCCACTTCAAAAAAGAATTCAGAGGTAGAAATTTACATGTACCACTTAGGCTTCATTTGTGACGGCTTTTTTACTGCTTCTTAAAGCAATTTTTGAGTATAAAATTTTTAACTTTTGTACTAGAAAGTTGTTTTAAGAATCAATGAAAAAACTGTCCCCAACAAAGCCTTAAAAATTTGGCGCTTCTTTTATTTTGTAAATTTAGGTTTTATTTGGGACGACTTTCTTACTATTTTTAAAATTTTTGTACTAAAAAAATGCTTTAATAAGCAGTGAGAAAGCTACCCCAAACGAAGCCTTAACCTATCTATGTATTAGATATCTGATGTTAGTTGAAAGTAGCTCTTAAATAAAACACTTAT
>NW_021529922.1:0-378 GCF_001605985.2 Dendrobium catenatum | reverse complement strand
AAAATGTCAGGAATGAATTAAGGAGGTATTTCCAAGTGTTTGGAAAAAAATTGGGATTTTTAATAATTTTTAATTATTTATTAGTTGTAAGATAGTAATTTTTATTTAAAATTAAATTAAAACTTAAATTAAGTCCAGTCAAGAGGCCCTAATTATCTAAGGTTGGGGACTGAATTCTAGAGAGTTTGGTGTATTATGGGTATTTTTCTAAGCTGAAATGGATTTATTAGAATTTTTGAAGTTATCGGGTCCTAATTATCAAGTTAATTAAAGTTTGCGAATTAAGGGGTCTAAAGAGTACTAAAAATTCCTAGAAAAATCTAAGAGGTTTGAAATGTCACTAGGTTTAAATATTGAGGTTTTCATGCCAATCAATGA
>NW_021529921.1:0-343 GCF_001605985.2 Dendrobium catenatum | reverse complement strand
CAAAGAAAACTAATATTCTTAAAATATGTTTTCAAAACTCCACCAACAAGACAGAGCGACTGTTGGAAGGGAGAGAGAAGAAGTTGCTAGCAAATGAAATGGATGGCTAGGGATGTGTTATTTTAGGGCTTTTTCAGCAGTGTTCTGGCAGTTAGGGTCACCAAAATAAAATCACTTAATATCGGTGGTTTAAACCATCGGTAATGCGATGGTAATAACTAGTACCATTAGAATAACTGGCAGTTATTTGACCGCCGCTAATTCCGGCAGCGGTTGTTTAAAAAACCACCGATGAGATCGTCGATATTTCCCGGTGGCCAAACCGCCGAGAAAACTGCCATTA
>NW_021529920.1:0-561 GCF_001605985.2 Dendrobium catenatum | reverse complement strand
TCTTTATTTTCTAATGTTACAACTCATGGAATGAATCGTAATTTTCCTTCTTGCCCAGTCCTTACCAATCTTGGGTTTGGAAATCTAAAAAGAAAACAAAGTACTTGGGAAAATTATTTTTAAAGAAGTCAACAAAGGACAACAAATTTTAATTTTATTTTAGGAATTTTTTCCAAGTAGAATATTATCCGAGAATTTAATAAAATCAATAGCCAAAGAAACTAAATGTCCAGTAGACTTTTCTGAGGCAAAAAACTTGATTGATTATGAGTTAACAAGTAAAACAAGAGTGGCGTCAGGGATTCTAGTACCGCCATCTAGCAAAGGGCCTGCATCAGCACTAAGATAGTTATTCTTAAGTGGAGATACAGCAGAGAATCTACTTTGTGGAGTATCTACATTTGCAAGCAAGAAATCCATAAAGCCTGCTGCATTGAATTAGCTTCGAAAGATCTCACATTTGAAAATTGAGAGGGATTCATAGATCCAGCAAATATAACAAACATAGGATTCGAGTAAGGAGATTTGAAATGCTAGGAGCATTCAAAGTATTGATGAAGA
>NW_021529919.1:0-216 GCF_001605985.2 Dendrobium catenatum | reverse complement strand
GGATGATCACTAAAGAGTGACAATTAGTGAATGAGATAGATCAACTTCAGCTTGAGATAGAACCAATAAGAGGCAACTCTATTATTTATCGTATGTCTATTCAACCAATGATTGTTAAACAGATTCACAAAGATCAAATGGAAGACATGGAGTTGATGTAGATTAAAGAGAAAACTCATAATGGATTGAAGCCATATTTCACAATTAATCAGATGG
>NW_021529918.1:0-297 GCF_001605985.2 Dendrobium catenatum | reverse complement strand
CAATCCTTATTTAAACTTGCAATCTGAACAATATATGTAATAGAATTAAGTCACTTAAAAATAATCACGAAATTTGTAAATAGTTCAAGGTTAGAATCAAACTCACTATCTTCACAGCAACACTTCTATGCATAGGGTTGGGTATGGAATCGTAAAATTCTCACCTTTTCTGCTTTATGTAACCTGCTAGAAGGGTCCAGTGCTCTCCGTGAATAATTGGATTAATTATAATACTGCTTGACTGAACAGATTTGTAGTCAATGTGCTCGAGGAACAACACTGATTTTACATCCTTTA
>NW_021529917.1:0-279 GCF_001605985.2 Dendrobium catenatum | reverse complement strand
TCCATATCCATTCTTCAATAACCCTAAATTTATTTGGAGCTGTTCAAGTCAAACTTTTGGAGAACAAACCAAACATATTCAAGTTCCCTATTTGTTGTTCTCTTCTCGTAACCAATTTTCAGTCTACTATAAAATCCAAAAAAAAAAACACTAAAACTTCACAAAAAAGAAATCAAACCTTCCGCATCACATATGGAGAGTGTCCGTGAACTATTCCAAGTAGAATTTTTGAATTCAACTTCAAATATAAAAGAATTTCATAAGCTTCTTGATGTCCGT
>NW_021529916.1:0-275 GCF_001605985.2 Dendrobium catenatum | reverse complement strand
GGAGGAACTAACTCTCCCATCTGATCGAGTAAATCATTCACAGGGAAAATAACATAATCAATAGGGTTCTCACCCGAAAGAATGGGAACCGCATTAACAACAAATTTATCACCCACGTCCATATCTAAACCAACCACATTAGGCACATAAATATTAGCAATTAGAGTATTTAAAATATGGCAGCCGACTTTAGAATGTCCAAAACCTTATAGTGAGCACAATATGCAGGGAACTCCAATTCAACACGCTGAATGAACCCCATAGATTTCGAACCA
>NW_021529915.1:0-256 GCF_001605985.2 Dendrobium catenatum | reverse complement strand
ACAAAAAATTCATACAGACGAACTTCATATTTAAAACTGCCTTATCCACTCAACCGCTGCATTCAATTGTCTCGACGTTTCAGAGGAAAAAAAATTTTGTCCTGGACGATCATCTGATCGTACAGACGAACTAATTAAAAATTGCTCTCAAAACGGTTAAAATTCTCGCAAACTGAATTTTGCACACATCGTCCAGTACGAAAAATTTCGTCCAGGACAATTTCCACAATTTTTGGATTTTTAAAATTTTATTGAA
>NW_021529914.1:0-538 GCF_001605985.2 Dendrobium catenatum | reverse complement strand
GCATAGGGCCTCATTAGAGAGGATCTTGATTATTCTTTCCCTAAGCCTCCTCAAGCCTAATTCTTTGTTCCATTGAGCTCTCCAAATACTCCCCCACCTTTCTCCACTCCAATCCGTCAGGTCAAACCTTGTCGGTAGAGAGCTTCCAGTGATCTAAGACCTTAATCCATCTAAGGGCTATATCATTTAATCTAGAGCTTTTAGACCACAACTTCTTTAACAAATAGGAGTATGGATAGTCTATAAGTGCAATAAGCCCATGATCAACCAGATCAAACATTTGGATTAGGTATAATCTCAAATCCTAGTCTAATACACCCTAAGTTAAATAACTTTTTGCAAAGTGCATTTTAGATCGCAAGTGGTCCCCTATGAATTCTCTTTATGTATATTATATATGTTTAAAATTTCAAGCATTTTGATCGATTCTATCAAGAGAATAAGATGAAAAACTCTCTCTAGGGTTATTTCGTAACGTACTCTTAGTTTACGTTTTCTAGACCATTAATCTCACATTTTACAACATTGATCAAGCCTT
>NW_021529913.1:0-398 GCF_001605985.2 Dendrobium catenatum | reverse complement strand
AAAATAGGAAGTAGATTTTTCATTTTTAGAAAAGTGATTGTGTGTGTTGATCAGAGAAAAACTTCAACGAAAAAAAATTTCAATAAAATAAACAAAACTAAAAAACACAAAAAAATACAAAAACATAACACAAAAAACACGAAAGGCTCTTAACCATTATCTCTCTCCTGGTCTGATGCTTCAGAGACCAGATCTGCCCATGAGATTTTTTGCCTTTCATTATTTCCCCAGTTCAAAGTTTGTTTTTCCTTGCCCTTTTATTTCATAGGAAGAATTCTTAAATTAGGGCACTCATTTTTCATATGTCTAGGTTTCCTACATCGAAAACAAATAATGTCAGAGGAAATATTAACATCCTTAGTATTTTTACCTTTTTTCCACTTTTGCTTATGCTTTGG
>NW_021529912.1:0-230 GCF_001605985.2 Dendrobium catenatum | reverse complement strand
TAGCCCGTGCTCTACAGACAGCACATTCATTTTTAATTATCAACCAATTTTTGATGCATCCTACATGATAGATATGGTTGCAGCTCAGGATAGCTATGTTCTTCTCCAATTTGATCTCTTCCTTCAATAAATTCATAAGTAAATGAAAATTAATTAAATGTTATACATTAAAATAAATTAAGAAAATAAAAATTTAATAAGTACCTGACATATGGTGCAAACTATATTCT
>NW_021529911.1:0-242 GCF_001605985.2 Dendrobium catenatum | reverse complement strand
GCTTGAGCTCTTTTAGACTAGGGTTTGATTCATATCAATCCAAATAGAAACTCAAATGCTATTTTCAATGGAAGGGTCCTTAAATTTGATATATATAATTTTTTTCAAAAGAAAATTTAATTTGAGAAAATTTTGAGAGTTTAAAATTTGATACGAACTTTTAAGAGAATTTCTTTAAAGTGTAAGTGACTTATTTTTCTTAATAAAAATTTATCTCCTTTTTATTTATTTAAAATATAAAG
>NW_021529910.1:0-322 GCF_001605985.2 Dendrobium catenatum | reverse complement strand
AAACTCGCCTAACTGGCGGTTGTTAATCGTCATCATCTTCAACGTCATCATAGTAAGTTTCATCATTAGCATTGGCGTGTCTCACCATGTAGAACACCTCCATGTCCAAGGTGTTATTTATTTCTTATATTTCTTCTTCTAGATTTTCTTCCAGAAATTCATCAATATTTTCTTCCGTATTTTCTTCCCCTTCAAGGTATTCTTCTATATTTTCATCCTCTTCAAGGAATTCCTCTTCTTCAAAGTTGTCTCCCCCGTGCATATTTCCTTCCTCTTCTAGTACTCAGATCTCCGAGCGGCGCCGCCACTGGATTTCCGGTTC
>NW_021529909.1:0-210 GCF_001605985.2 Dendrobium catenatum | reverse complement strand
CTTAAACTTAGAAAACTCATTAACTATGTGGTGTTTTTGAAGACTTGATTTCAATTTCCATGATTGAGAAAAATTACTTTGGCTTATTAAATATAAAATATTTTTTTTGTAACCAAGCTTTGAATGGATCTTATTATCCCTATTAGTTATTCTAAGCTGTATTTTTGGTTTTTAAAAGAATTTCTGTACCCTAAAGGATGTCTGATCAAG
>NW_021529908.1:0-218 GCF_001605985.2 Dendrobium catenatum | reverse complement strand
CCGCTGACTACAGTTTTTAGGACCACTCGTCCGACTACGGTATTTTCGACCACCACCATTGCTCAACTACGATCCTTCCAACGACCATCGCCCAACTACGATCCTTCCGAACACCATCGCCATCGACTACGGTCCTTCCGACTATCGCCGCTCGCCAACAACAATCCTTCCTAGCAATGTTGCCCGCCGACCATTTCGCTTGCCGACTACGATCCTTC
>NW_021529907.1:0-471 GCF_001605985.2 Dendrobium catenatum | reverse complement strand
AAGCTCAAGATTGGGTAGACTAGGTCTGTGTCAGTTTATAATCCTTTTCCTTTCTTGAGTCTATTGTATTTAGTGTGGCTATAACTTGGTAGAAATTCTCTTACTCCCTATATGATTTCTGCTTATGGTAACATCATCCGGGACGATATTAATATCGGCCTGGACGATCTGTCCAAAATCAGAAAATCTGATTAGGGCATCCTCATTAAGCCAGTCGTCAACTGATCGGCCTGGACGATACTTGTATCGGCCAGGACGATAAGCTTAATTAAGAAAGAATCAGCCTCCATAGACAATTAAGGTACACTATATTTTTAAATTATCGGCCAGGACGATCCAAGGATCGGCCTGGACGAAATTACCAAATTATGCCTTAATTGATCAGGAAATCAAGGGAGCATTAATGGTTGATTGATACGTTCACATCGGCCGGAACGATCGAATGATCGGCCAGGACGATGGCCTGGACGA
>NW_021529906.1:0-382 GCF_001605985.2 Dendrobium catenatum | reverse complement strand
AGCCCGAGCAAAGCAAAGAAAGGGGATAACTGTTCGGTAAAGTTGATTCAAGAAGAGAAGATGTGCTGCAGTTTTTATCATCAAAATACAGGAAATCTGCTGCGGTATTGAGCATAAAAACAAGGTAGATTTATTGTAGTTTTGGGTACCAATGCATGATGAGTTTGCTGCAGTTTTTACTATCAAAATAAGGAAGATCCGTTATAATTTTGTCACCCAAAATGAGGTGGATATATGCCGATTTCAGCAAATAAGAGGGATTAAGTTCCCTTCTATTTTTTCTGTATATATATTCATTTCTTCCTACCTTTGTATTCCATTTTTTTTTATTTGTAAAATTTTGATAACAACAAAGTTTATTTTAAATTTCTATGATGTTTAG
>NW_021529905.1:0-317 GCF_001605985.2 Dendrobium catenatum | reverse complement strand
AGAAACTCTTTAATATACCCTTAAAAAAAACTTAGTTTTGAGTATATCCTCCAAATAGTAGAGAATAGGTGCTCTCTCTCTAACATAGGGAAGAACAATCCATAACACAAAATCAAAATCATGTGATAAATATAATGGCAAGATTTCAAAAAACTTGAAAGATATATAAGAACTTTGGCTATTATGCAGAAGATAAATTAATGTAGCAAGATAAGAAAAAAACTTAGTTTCAAAAACCATTGGCTAAAATGAGTTAGACTTTTGTTTAGAGAAGAAAAAATATAACGCTAAACAAGGTCAGAAGGAGGGAAATCATC
>NW_021529904.1:0-560 GCF_001605985.2 Dendrobium catenatum | reverse complement strand
TTTTTTGTTATCATCATTTTGACAAACTTAATAAACGCATGTGCAGTTTCCATGGAAGAGCAAATTTCAAATATTTTTTTTTGCTTATGGCGCTAGCGATGAGTAGGTAAAATACCAGGGCATGAAAATGTTGGCAGTAGCAAACATTTAATTAACAGGGAAACATAAATGAATATAAAACTTTAATAATTTAATTAGATTCCGAAGTGAAATGAGAAATAATAATATAAAATTAAAATATTCAAATAGAACGAATTGGAATACACCAAAATGGAGTAGGTGAAAAAACTGTCACAGGAGAAAACATCGAGAACAAATGAGGAAAATTTTCAGGCCTTTTCATACCTAGGGTTATGGAAGGGCTCGACCTTGTTGGTGTAACGATAAATCGAAGCATCAGACATGACTCCAACGATTCCAAAACAATGAAGCAATGACACCGTCGCCAACCCCGGCAAGTTCTCTGTCACTTCTCTCTCGCGCGCGCGTTCATCTGAGAAGTAAAAAAAATATTAGGAGAGAAAGGCGCCGGAATGACAAAGACGGGAGTTTATTAATAA
>NW_021529903.1:0-252 GCF_001605985.2 Dendrobium catenatum | reverse complement strand
TGTATGAAATACATAGCATTTTCTTGGGCAATTTTATGCGTGATATTTCTTTAGATATCGACTGTTGATTGACGATATAAGTCTCTGACCCTCCATGTCAAATAACTGATAAGCTCCTCCTTGAAACGCCTTCTCGATAACAAAGGGGGCTCTCCCAATTAGATACGAATTTATCATCGATTTTTCTGTGTGGGATGATTGATCTCCTTAGCAACAGGAATATAGCAATCGGTCTTTTGATTTGTTAGCTCA
>NW_021529902.1:0-370 GCF_001605985.2 Dendrobium catenatum | reverse complement strand
AGCCACTCTAAAATCATGAATGCCAATAATTATATAAGCAAGCCATATATATAAAAAAAAAAACTGCTAAACAACTTGATCATGACACTTATGGAATTATAATTTGATTAGCAAGCCCTAGAAAATATCACTTGATGAAAAGCTCCAATAGATGATGATGTATATAATGATGAATTTGGAAAATATTATGCTTGTTCTTTCAACTTCAGAAGTATATCTGATAATGAATACCTTCCTTTAAGAAACACATACATCGGTCAATATAAAAATACTTCTATTGATTTGAAGATTAATAAGTATATACATAGCATTTTGAAAAGTCAATATTTAAATGTTAACATAGTTTTCATTTAAAGATAAATAGTGGCTC
>NW_021529901.1:0-242 GCF_001605985.2 Dendrobium catenatum | reverse complement strand
AGATCATTCTGGGTCATTCCCGGGTTCCTGGGTCAACCCGAACCCGACCTGATTTTTCAAACAGGTCAGTTTTTCGGACCCGAATTCGACTCGCTTCGTATTCGGGTCAACCCAAACCCAAAATTTTCGGGTTGGGTTCGGGTCGGGTACAATATTGACACCCCTAACATATATGATTAAACTCTGGGATAGTTGGGGGTGAAGAAATGGCATGAAGTTGGGTACATCATTCATTGGGCAAA
>NW_021529900.1:0-2749 GCF_001605985.2 Dendrobium catenatum | reverse complement strand
AGTGTTGGCAGAGAACCGTCCATCATTTCACACTCTCTTAGTGTGGGCAGAAAACCCTACGTTCTTTCACACTCTCCTAATGTGGGCAGAGAACCCTACGTCCTTTCACACTCTCCTAGTGTGGGCAGAGAACCCTTCGTCCTTTCATACTCTTCTAGTGTGGGCAGAAAACCCTTCATCCTTTCACACTCTCCTAGTGTGGGCAGAGAACCTTCATCCTTTCACACTGTGGGCAGAGAACCTTTCGTCCTTTCATACTCTCCTAGTGTGGGCAGAGAACCTTCATCCTTTCACACTCTCCTAGTGTTGGCAGAGAACCCGATCTCCTTGACAGATCTCCTCACAAGAAATCTACAAGGAAGAAAAAAAAGAGTGAAGTAATCTCAAATCACAAGCAGGACATCTTACCTTTAAACATCAAGCAAAGCCTTCACACTCCAGTGGTAGGAATCCTCCTTTGAATGCTCTCTCACACTCTCTTCTTGACTCTTCTTCCAATAAGCACGAAGATCAATGATCAAAAAGATTGGGTGGCAGTAAAAATTGGACCGTATATAGGAGAGACAAGAAAAACCGTCCAAAACTGCAAAATTTTCAAATTAACACGAATGGATCGCCTCGTACGATCGTGGATCATCCCGGACGATTTTACTTAAAGTGTCGGAAACGATCCTTATGAATATTAGTACGAATTATGTTCGTACACGATTATTGTCCTGTATGAACGAGGTTCGTCTGGATGATCAGTTATTCCATAGGTCAGTTCCAAAAAGTGCATAACGTCGCTAGATACTGAAGTGTTGATTCAATTCTTCCTGGGACGATCAGGATTTTGTCTGGATGAAATTCTTACAGAGAGGAAATCGTCCTGAGATGATTTTTGAGTTCGTCTGGACGAAATTCTTACAGAGCCTAAATCATCCTGGGACAAAAATAATTTTGTCCTGGACGATCAGTACCTAGAAAAATTTTCTCAATTCCTGATCGTTCCATTGCTCGTAAGAGGAGACAACTGAACTGATCGTCCTGTACGAACTAGGTTCGTCCCGTACGATCAGTACAACTTATGTAAAATCTCCTTATGTGTGTGTGTATTTTTATTCACTCAATTACAATCACTCCCTCTCAATTTAAAGAGCAATTTAAAACTTCAATTTACAAAGGATTGTATGATGAATTTTGATTTGAAGTCTTCATGGTTTAGAGTTTGATTTTCCTAAAATATTAGTACACGCAAGAGCAAAAACAATTCTTCTAAAATGTGTTAGGAGATATCTACACATAAAACAATATTTGGAATCATAAAAAATAATATAAGTTGCAAGAATGTAAAACATGCTAATAGCAACTTTCTTAACAATATTTACCCTTTTTCTCCTTACACTTATTTTCTGGAGCAATTAGAGAAATATACTTTATTTTTATTTTAATTCCATGGCTAGCTAAACTTTGTATTATGGGCTAATGATGTGAAGCCTTAGCAATTCCTAATGTAGACTCTTATGCTTTAATGAATTAATGATATTTTAAATATCTATAATTCTTAATTTAATCTATATAATGGCTTTGTATAGAGTAAAAATATTATGTGATATATTGCCTTAATGAAGGAATATTTGAATAATTAGGATCATTAAAATAGAAAACTTACATACCAAGATATGATATATTTAGGGTTTTAGAGTCTATTAAGATATAAAAGTAATAGGAGTTTTATAAACCTTCTTTTACTTTCTTTCAATCTCGATGGAGTCTAAGGTTTCATATGCTCTGATTCACCACCAATATAAGAGAGTCTACTTGTATTATTAGCCAAAATAATTTATCTACTTGTATATTATATTTCTTCTGCATTTCTTAGTCCAAACAAAATCCAAACCTGATTTTCATTATGTAAGTGTAATAGGTTATACTAAAACATTTATATTATAACAAAATACTCTTTCGTGGGATCCACACTCCCCTCATGTCATTTTTTTTAATTGATCGACATATGCACTTACATTATTTAGTGGGCATTTATATAAAAAAAACTAAGCTCATTTCACACACATCTCCATTTGCACCATCACATCATCACACCCACCATCACTTCTCACCAAGCCTCGTCGGCTATTAAAGTCAATTGCCCAAAGAATTTTTTCTAGAGCTCTTCTCCAAGAGCTCAATAACCATAATATGGATGACCCAAGGTGTAGGCCAATATGATTAATTGTGTGACTCCTTCAAACCTCTTGACTTCCTTAATGAAACTCTCCCTTAATTTCACCTCCTCGCTACTAAGTGGTTTGGACTCTCTTACAAGCAAGGAGACTCTTCTCCCTCTTTAAATCTCTTTCTCCCTATAAAATGTCATTAACCACTCAACACAACTCCTGAGGTCTTATATAAATATTTAAAGTGGATTATTTAAGTAAAATAATATATTTTTATTTAATGCTTATGGTCATACAATATGATACTAGTATTTAAAGTTAACTAGTTAAATTTCCATTATAGATCATTATGTATGATATTAAATCATATAATACAATCAGTTATATCAAATCAGGCATCATATATGATGAACTAATGTTTGGCCAGTGAGCTCTCTATTTAATCAGACTATATAATATCGAGTCTAGTGAATAGGTTGTTAAACCTAAGTTAATGTGCCAAGGCTACCAAGAGGGGGGTGAATTGGTATTTTAAAACGTAACCCTCTTTTTAAATTTTAGTTATACCAAAATTAAACTTTTAATGAAATTTT
>NW_021529899.1:0-454 GCF_001605985.2 Dendrobium catenatum | reverse complement strand
TTGATCCTAAGCCAGAACCTAGAAAGAGGCATTATAACTCAAACCATTTAAGAAACCATTTTCCTAGAGTTAGATGTTTCTCATGTGGCATGCTAGACACATCTCACACACTTGCACCATTCACCATAGTACATATTGGGTGTGGAGACCTAAGATGCATGATTCACAACATACCATATCTGCATTGCACTTTACTTTTCCTAAAAAGGGGCCCAAACCTGTTTGGGTTCCTAAATCTGATTGTTGTTGAGCTTTGCAGGTGTGCTCTCACCAAAGACCTCGTGGGAGCATAAGATAACTGGACATAAGGAGGCTGGCAGCTCAAAATTGCTTAAACTCGTTGCCTTATAACTTATTTGAAACTTTTAGTTTTTGTGTTATTTTTTTTGTGCTAGTTTTTGTGCTTGCTTTATGTTGTTCTAGTTTGCATTGTTTTCATTTTTTTTTTTTTTTT
>NW_021529898.1:0-226 GCF_001605985.2 Dendrobium catenatum | reverse complement strand
CCGATCACCCCTCTACATCACTTTTTCAAGTGTTCTTAGGGTTTTTTTTCTTTTAAGTTTAGGGTTTGATTTTTCAACTTAAAGGAAAGCTAGGGTCATAGTTCTCGATACCGCTATGTACATGCTCAGTACCGCTAGGTACATGCTTAGTACCGGCAGCCCGGCATATTGTTGTATTCATCATCTTTAGTAATAGTTGTTAGTATTAGTATGCTTCTTATGTGCT
>NW_021529897.1:0-415 GCF_001605985.2 Dendrobium catenatum | reverse complement strand
TCCCCATCTATTTCACCATCACTTTGAACGATAAACCCGGGATGTCTAAAATGTGCAATCTTTTTAATGGATTTAATCATCTAATCTTACAATCACACCACTATACCTATTACTATTAAAAATTTAAAATTATACTCCATATATTTAGTTTTAGATCTACTTAAACAAATACCTTTAAACTCTTATGTTAACCTCCATAATTCAAGTTTTTCATTAACTCCTCTAGTCTTATTAACAAGAAGAATATCATTTACAAAAAACCATACACCAAGGATTAAAGTTTGAAAATTCGAAAATTTCAGTTAAAATTTTGAAGTCCAAGCTTTAATACAAAGTACAATTTTTTTCTTTTTCTTTCTATATCATGGTCTATCATGTATGCATATGATTATTTGATTGATTATGAAATCTTAGT
>NW_021529896.1:0-325 GCF_001605985.2 Dendrobium catenatum | reverse complement strand
AGAAAGTTTCCTTCACTACAGGCGACTCACGTCGCTGCTTGCAATCAAATTGTCGTAACTTTCGTTCCAACAGGAAGGAAAGTCGTCGGAGGCAGCGAAGTCGTCCAGCCACGAAGGATCGAAGAAGCCGTGAAAAGGAGAAAGTTAATTTCACAGCGAGCGACTCCCGTCGTTGCTTCCGATCCTAATGTTGTAACTTCCGATCTCACCGGAAGAAGAGAGAGCAAGAACGGGATGTGGGCTCCGAAAATTCGGCCCCGGCCTCTGCTCGCTCTTTTTTTCTTTTTATTCGGCGAGGGAGTTTTAACTGATAGGTTCCTGGGTA
>NW_021529895.1:0-241 GCF_001605985.2 Dendrobium catenatum | reverse complement strand
AGGTGGTAGATATAAGGCTTATGCATTTGTTCAGAGAAATAATAGTTGTCAAAGCCTATATCCAAAAAAGTAACACCTAATGTGAACTGGCCTGGGATACAAGCATAGGAGAAACTGTAATCCAACAAGAAAATTAAGAGGAATGACCAAGTTAGCCAAGAATCAAATTATGAGAAATATAGTTGAGTAGGCAAGCCATAGTTGATTTTCCATCTCCTGCTCTTAGATTTGATTGAAATTT
>NW_021529894.1:0-247 GCF_001605985.2 Dendrobium catenatum | reverse complement strand
TGTAATTGTAGATCAGTGAATGTTTGGGAATGTAGGTCGTGATATTCTCTCCATTACTGAACACAATGAAGTACTCACCAATCTCATCATTATCAACCATTCACAATAACAATTGATGAATGAGAGCATCAAATAATTACATTTATGCATTTATGAAGAAGTGCCCAAGGGTGATCTCTTAGCACGGGCAATGATATAATTACCCTAAAGTTTTCTAAGAAAAATTTCTATATTCCCTCGGCTTTGT
>NW_021529893.1:0-517 GCF_001605985.2 Dendrobium catenatum | reverse complement strand
TTAAGTAACCCTACACACACACTTGAGAGATTTATAATCTTTGTTTTTACTCACATCGGCCAGGACGATATTATTATCGGCCTGGACGTTCGAGTTCAAAACAGAAGTTCTAATCAGGATTTCTTGTTAAGGCAGCCGTAATTAACTCATCGGCCTGGACGATAGGCTCAATACAGAAAGAATTTGCCGACATAATCAATTTAGGTATTCTGTTTTTTTGGAAATCGGCCAGGACGATCGTGAGATTGGCCTGGACGATATCACACAATTATGCCTAAATTAATCCAGGAATCAAGGAAGTAATTAAGGATGATTGATACGATCACATCATCCTAGACGATTGCAGGATTGGCCAGGACGATCTATTCAAAAACCCTTAGTTACTCCTGGACAATAAATATCGGCCATCTTGAATTCAAGGCGATGTGCTGGACGATCTGGATCTGACAGCTTGAATTCAGGGCGATGCTCTGGACGATTTTTCTCTGATTTGAACTGATCGGCAGGGACGATCGTG
>NW_021529892.1:0-939 GCF_001605985.2 Dendrobium catenatum | reverse complement strand
AACATTAACATATAATAAATATGATTTAATTAATTTCATTATACTGAGATAGTATGCATTAAATTCAACATCAATAATTATTATTAAAAATTTGTTTGAGCAAATAGATTTTAAATCTTGAAATAAATATTCAAATAGTTCATCAAAATTTAATCGAATTTAACATTTATCAAGCAAAACAACTTTCAAAGTTTAAGTTAAGCGAGCGAACTCCTACCATACAATAATTATGCCCTAACATTAGGGTGTGATGTCTTACACCTCATACTAATAGTTTGGGCAAACTAAGGAGTGTATATTTATTATTATTATTATTTAAGTGAATAATATTCTCAACAATTGATATTAATCTTTTTAGATCATTATTATACAATTATTTAACAACTATTTTTTAATGTTTAAAAAAATGTGAAGAGAATTCAATTTTTTAAAATATATCTACTAAAATATTGTAATAATAATTTTGATATATCCTTAAAATTTAATCATTACATGAATATCGAGGCAAAATCAAGTTAGAAATATTTAAAATTAAATTCAGAATCATATAAACTTCGATTTCAGTAAACATATAATCGAAATGAACGTCTCGAAAAGACAAACCCAACAACACCAAATTCGACTCAATCTGAGACCAAATGAGTTCAAATCGAAGACTCAAAGCGCGTTTACAAGGTTCAAGCCATAAATTGATTTTCAAACGTGACATGCTTACAGTCGAATCAAGTGATTCAACGAGACAAATCCAACGAGTCCAATATCGCAAAATTTTGATATCATTAAGATATTCAAATATCTAGTAAATGATCCACAATCAAGGGGATCAATATCAGCCATTCATTCAAACCACTCACAAAATACCCTTGATCTTCCTCATATTTACTGGTAGACCTATCAATTTGGGGTCACGGGTCGGGTTCGGGTCGAACCCGGAATTGA
>NW_021529891.1:0-984 GCF_001605985.2 Dendrobium catenatum | reverse complement strand
TTAAGCTCTTTACATGGGTTAAAAACACATGTTACGAGCAACTTGACATCAATTAGAGAAACATAAAAATTAAGTAGATCTGTCATTCAAAAGAATAAAAGTTGAACTCATCACATCATCATCGATTTTTGGCATTAATATGGAAATAATTGTTCAGAACCAAACAATAAATCTTTTGCAATACCTGGTGCAATGTAGCAATGTACAATAAACCAAGCATGCTTGATATGATGTTTCTCCAGTTACTCGATCAAGACCATAGCTGGTCAACTTCGGTCGAAAATCCTCATCAAGAAGAATATTATTTGATTTAATATTTCGATGAAGCAAATGTGGGACATAATCCGTGTGAAGGTAAGCTAGGCCCTGAAGATATGATGCTTGGTCCACATAATCCAGGATTTCCTTGAAGATATGATGCTGGAAGACCCGTGATTATATAGAGAGGAACTGAACTTGAAAGCTGATTGTAAGAGACATTAAATAATGCAAGCTTCAAGTTTTGAAGCTCTGGTGGAATCTCTCCACTGAGATCATTACTCGATAGATCAATGTATGTCAGCACTGCCAACTGAGCGAGAGATGAAGGGATGTTCCCCGTGAACCTGTTATCAGCTAGAGACAAAGATACAAGTTTTATGCAATTCCTGAACTCAGGAATCGGTCCAGAGAAAGAATTATGAGACAGATTAATAATACTCATCACCGGTGAATCACAGAAATTTTCAGGAAGATTTCCATTCAATCCATTAAGTGATGCGGAGAATCGATACATAGTATGTATTCGGCCGAGGCTTTGAGGAATTCTCTGTGTTATTCAAGATCTTCTTGATGTTTGAATCAAACTAATGGCGCATGCAAATTTACTACATTTTCAGGATTATCAATTATGTTTTTCTATCTTTGCTAAGTTATCAGCTTTCACCAATTATCTCTCAAACTAGTCGGATTCCTTGATTTCATATAACATGAATTAATTTACAA
>NW_021529890.1:0-225 GCF_001605985.2 Dendrobium catenatum | reverse complement strand
ATTTTGTGAGAGCGCTCCCACACCCTTTCTCCACCTTCCCCCATTGAATCCCGACGGACAAAGCTCACCGGCGGCGAGATCCCGGCGAACCCGTGACCAATTTGCTTCCAAGAATTCTTCCGGCCAATCGAGACGATTTTGGGGCTCGAGTTCAACAAGAGAATTGTTCTAGAGGAGTCCACGAGTCCAACGAGCCCAAGATCTCCAGAATCCACCGTGTGGATC
>NW_021529889.1:0-225 GCF_001605985.2 Dendrobium catenatum | reverse complement strand
TGTAGTCAATCAATTATCTTCACTAGGTGTCATATCCCTCCACCCAATAAGATGCTTCTTTTCTCCTCCATGTGCAACATCATTTCCCTTGGACCCTAAAGAGCTCTTTTCAAAAAGTTGGATAGATGTTTCATAGGAATTCTTCAATGGTGGTGATGTATATGTATGTGCAGGAATAATAGCATGTAGCGCCTATTGAGGATGTACCTTCTATCTTCCAAATGT
>NW_021529888.1:0-262 GCF_001605985.2 Dendrobium catenatum | reverse complement strand
TAGCACTCTCCAAGGAGACTTAGCAGATGATTGAGTATGCTGTACAGAGTTTAGAGGCAGTTGAGATGAGGCCTCCCAAGGCACAGTCGACAGTTGCCACTCCAGCTTCTTCGTTAGCACTAGTTTTTCTTTTCTTTCTTCTGTTGTAGTGCTAGATGAGCACATTTTCTTTTTACTTCTATCTATATTAGAAAAATATGTTAAAAAAATGATTGTAACCTCAAAAGAGAAGACAGGCCCCCTTCCAGCACTTGGGCTGGAG
>NW_021529887.1:0-213 GCF_001605985.2 Dendrobium catenatum | reverse complement strand
GTCCTCCTACGGCATCCTATTGGCATCTTTGGAGTTATGAGTAAGCATCCCTAGTGGCATCCTAATCTTTGTCCCGAGGAGAAGTATAAGCATCCCCAGTGGCATCTTCTCTTCATTCTATTTACATTCTTGAAGTTAGTCTTAATTTATAAAAAAGTTTCAATCATATCAAAATAAAATTCAAAATTTCTATTCGTGCCAAATCTCATTCAA
>NW_021529886.1:0-352 GCF_001605985.2 Dendrobium catenatum | reverse complement strand
TGAAAAAAAAAAAAAAAAAAATTAAGTCCACTCAACATTCAACAGCACGAGCATCTTCAACAAGCTAATATTATTTTATCAATAATGTAATATATAAGAAAGATTAGGACGCAGCTCTCTTTGATTTGTTGGTTGGGTGCTTTGAATTCGAGTCATGTGTATGTGATGTATGTGTGAGTCCAGTGTTATCCTGTATTTCTCCTTAGAAAAGAAGAAAAAAAAAAGAATATGAGATATAAGAATAAATTGTTCAATATTAACTGCATTAATTTATTTCGGTATTTTTTTATATGATATAATATATACATAGAAGATAAATATTTTATTAAAAAAGTTAATGACTTGAATTAGT
>NW_021529885.1:0-262 GCF_001605985.2 Dendrobium catenatum | reverse complement strand
TGTCGTCAATGGAGTAAAATGCCTGAGTCTAATAGGGAGTCTAATAGGAGAGAAATTATTCTGTGCGGAGACTGGACGCAGAACGTCGTTCGGAGATCAACCATAATGTGTCACGTCAGCAGCATAGAGCAACAGTACCGTGCCGTGATAATGAGCAAGAGGTGACGTGGTGCATTCTGGTTAGTCTCCGGACGGCGTTTGACGTCTGCACAAAATAATTAATCCTAATAATAGGGATATCGAGGAGGAACCAATTCTTGTT
>NW_021529884.1:0-305 GCF_001605985.2 Dendrobium catenatum | reverse complement strand
GTCGAGGATAGTCCCCACCACGCTACAAGAGCGAGTATAGTGCTTACCCGCTTCGTCGTACCTGTCACACCGGATTCTCCCCCACCGTGCTACAAGAGCGCATATAGGGGATCCACCGGCGCGTCAAGCGTGCGGAGGGCGAGGTTTAAGTCAAAAATTTATACCTTGGGGAAGTCATCGGCGGTGTCGACTCGAGGATCAAAATAAGACGAGTCTTCTATTTCTCCCCCTTTTTTCTTTTTTTAAATTAATTATAATTAATATTAATTAATTATAATTAATTAATTAATCAATAAATTTTAATT
>NW_021529883.1:0-219 GCF_001605985.2 Dendrobium catenatum | reverse complement strand
CAACTGGTCCAAAAAGATCCATATGCAAAATCTTCAAAAGTTTATTAGTCCTAAGATCCTTATTGGACTGAAAGAGGACTTCACTTATTTTCCTAATTGACATGCATCACAAAGGTGGTCCTTAGTAAAGTCCAGTTTTGGTATACCTCTCACTAAGTTCTTTTGGGTAATCCTCCTAAGAGTTTTCATGCTAGAATGACAAAGTCTTCTATGCCAAAG
>NW_021529882.1:0-213 GCF_001605985.2 Dendrobium catenatum | reverse complement strand
CACCTATTATGCCGGTTGGCATCGTTATTTTCCCACATGAAGTGGGCATCGCTAGGTTTTTGGCCTTCTGGTTTTGGGTACGACACCCTCCCTTTTTTTTTCTTCTTTTTTTCTGTGAGCCTTAGAGACCATTAGGGTCATTTAGGCCTGTAGAGTAGGCCACCTACTTATGCCATTGGGCATCGCTGTTTTCCCATACGAAGTGGGTATGAC
>NW_021529881.1:0-231 GCF_001605985.2 Dendrobium catenatum | reverse complement strand
AGCATAGTGTGTTTGTTTGGCTGGCACTGATTGGGGGTCTAAAAACAGCAGATGCTCTTTATATTAGGAATATCACTGTGCCTAGAATCTGTAGTTTATGCCATTTGCACCAAGAAACGGTAAATCACCTTTTCTTCGAATGTTCTTACACCTTTGATGTTTTAAATGCTGTATTGCCAAACTCTTCTAAGATTATTCTTAGACCTACCTTACTGCATCTTTTTGCCTGGG
>NW_021529880.1:0-276 GCF_001605985.2 Dendrobium catenatum | reverse complement strand
TGGACTACCGATAAGCAAGATTTGACAAATGATTTGAGCCCAAATCTGAGGGTTATATTAGACCAATTTTAAGATTAAGGGTTGTTCCAATATGTATATTTTCTTAGGGACCATTTTGTAGAGGAAGAGAATCTAGTTATGTGGCAAGTAATTTTTTAATAGGTTAAAGAGAGTATGGTAATTTTATTACTTTAGCTTCATTTCAGCCATGTGTATATAGTTTGACTCAACTGGAGGCATGTCAATCTATTGATATTATGAAAAATTCCCTTATAT
>NW_021529879.1:0-250 GCF_001605985.2 Dendrobium catenatum | reverse complement strand
TCACACTCCGGTGTCCAAACAAAAGGTACTGCCTTCTGTGTCAGTCTCGTCAGAGGCGTTGAAATCTGTGAAAATCCATTCATAAATTTCCTGTAATATCCAGCCATGCCCAAGAAACTATGTACCTCAAATACCGTAGTCGGCCTTGGCCAATCAGCAACCGCCTGAATCTTCTGGGGATCAACAGAAATGCCTTCTCCGCTCACCACATGTCCCAGAAATAAAATGCTCTTCAGCCAGAATTCACACT
>NW_021529878.1:0-254 GCF_001605985.2 Dendrobium catenatum | reverse complement strand
TTTCTTCTTCACTTTTTGTTGTTGTCAAAAAGGGAGAAAAATTATTGTGTTTGTATGTTTTGTTATTATTGTGTTTGTATATTTTATTTTGTTTTCATTGTTTTGTTTGCATTTTGATTTTGTGTTTGACTTTGTGATTTTTATGTTTTGTTATTATTGTGTTTGTATGTTTTGTTTTGTTTTGATTTTGTGTTTGACTTTGTGATTTTGTCAAAAAAAAAAAATTTGAAAAACAAAAATATTGTTCTTTGCTT
>NW_021529877.1:0-1014 GCF_001605985.2 Dendrobium catenatum | reverse complement strand
GCACACATGCCTTTGCTTGTAATTTTTTAAATTTTATAAGGAAATATCTCTTTGGTTGGATCCTTATCAACAAATAATCTCCAACATGATGTTCTTTAAAATTTTATTTTATTTCTTGCTTCAACATATTTATTATTAATCACTTTTAATTATTTCTTGAGGATTATCATGAATGCCATGAAATTATTGTGTAAAAGTAAATGTTTAATTTGAAAATATATTTGAAGGTATGTTAGCAAGATCAATTGATTTTCCTAATATCCTATTTATTACCTTAATTTTCCTATTATTTTGAGGGTGAAATATAGAAGATAATTTCAATGTATTTCCTATTAACTTTCACAATATCTTCCAAAAATATATGATATAAATTTGACATCTTTTTCCAAAATAATTATGGATAGAAGTCCATGAAGCCAATCTACCTACATGAAAAATAACCTTGCTATTGTGGTACATCATTAGATTTTAAGCAAGGTAGATGATAACATATTTTGGGGTATCGATTTACAAGAGTATAAATGTCATCATGAGACCAATAGATTCTAGGGAGGTTAGGTATAAAGTATATAGAAATATCCTTCAAGATTCTAAAGGGAATAGGCAAATCATAATATTTTTTTAATTTTTATTTTATGTTTTTTGCTTTTTGACAAATGACAAGTATAATACTGAGTTACTACTCTCGTAAAATCTCTCTTTAAAGAGTAACAAAAATCAAAATTTAGCATGTGCATAAATTTAACCTTTTCAAAATATCTTGCTACTCCACCTGAATGTAACTCCATGATAAGAAATTACTAAATAGATGTCCTAAGAATGCACAACTTTATCCATTCGTACATGTAATATTTATTACTACAGAATTGGTAAAAATTTCATAACTTTGATGTGCATGTTTAATTCAAAATTTAATAAATTCAAATATAGTTTGAAATCTAAAATTGAAGAAATTTTAGGTATCAAAAAGGCCTTGGAAGCATTGCAGTGCTGGTGTAGACAACATTGTGGTGG
>NW_021529876.1:0-789 GCF_001605985.2 Dendrobium catenatum | reverse complement strand
TGAAACATGACATGTGTATATGTGATTTGAAAAGTGGTAATCGTATATGTGTTGGAAAGGTGAAAATGTAGAAAAGTAAAGTGCATGAATGATTAAATAATGAAGTGTAGAGTATGATTTTGGGAAGGGAGAAGTGTGCAAATGTGAGAGGTAAAGTGTTTATCTGGTAGAAATTGTGTAAGTTTGGAAAAGTGAAGTGAATATTGGAAAGATATAAAAATGTGCTTCCAAAAGTAAAGGTTCCAAAAAGGCATTAAACAGAGCCGGTGTTCAAGCCCGAAGAAAGGTACGTCTTTAATTTCAGTAAAATTTCAATTATTTTTTTATTATTAAATATGCTTTCTAATCCCGGTTTTCCTTATTTCTTTATTTTATTTGCATAAACTGTGAGGAATGGTACTGGTCGAGGGGACAGAAGTACAAGGAGCTAATGGCGTCAGTTGCTTCTATCTAACCGGGTAGAGGCGCTACGGGCGAAACAACCAGGTCGTAGCCCCCGGTGACTGTGAGTATTTTAAACTTAGAAAACCTTTAGGGACCCCCTTGATGTAGTTTGTGTGAACCTTTCCTTTAGGTTCCTGTAGTAACTTCAATTTTATTTGGATTACTTTTGTTTTATTTTAGATCCTTAAACCTTTACACGCACGTAATGTCCTAAGGGTTAGTAATAACAAAAAATTTTATGCTATATAACAGTAGTGACACTTAAGGAAAAAAATTAAGGACTGAGTCTTAGAAAATCTAGACTTAGGTTTAGGATAGAAACTTATAACATAGAAAATTTAGTGA
>NW_021529875.1:0-246 GCF_001605985.2 Dendrobium catenatum | reverse complement strand
TGCCTAGAGATTTGAGATTTTCTAAAAACCCCCCAAAGGAGTTGATAAGAAGTGAATCTAGTGAGGGTGTAAGGATTAGGCGTGGACTAAATAAAGAGGTTAATCATTCAGCCTTCATTTCAACCATAGAACCCACAAATATTGATCAAGCACTTTCGGATGAATTTTAGATCTTGGCTATGCAAGAAGAGTTAGATCAATTTGTAAGAAATAAAGTTTAGGAATTGACTGCAAGGTCAAAGGATC
>NW_021529874.1:0-255 GCF_001605985.2 Dendrobium catenatum | reverse complement strand
ACTGTGATTTTTCTCCAGAATTTTGACAGGTGTTAGGGTTCGTCTGTAATAATTATGATTGCAGTTTTTTTATAAAAAAGATTATAGATTTATTATGATGAAAATAATTTTTTTAAGAATTGATGTAAAAAATAGTTTTGCTGCATAAAAATTTATTGAAAATAATAAAAAAATAGTTGTAAAATAAAAATTATAATTGTGATTTAAAAGACAAAGCAATGAAAAAAATGCCCCAAATGAAGCCTTAGTGAAGCT
>NW_021529873.1:0-346 GCF_001605985.2 Dendrobium catenatum | reverse complement strand
AAAAATTTAAATATTAAATAATATATAAAAAATAGACTAATTTTTTGTCCTCGATAAAAATTCAATATTAATTTAACGCATGGTTTTCTTATGTGTTGACATGAATTTTTAGGTTTCTAGTAACTACTTTTATTTAATATATAATACGAGCTTTCGTTATTTATGAAACTATTATTTAAAGGCATTGGTGAATTAAATAACCGATATTCATATATATATTCAAGAACAAAATATACGCTAAATTAAATCACAATTCACAATTAAATCACACTATAAAATTGATTTGGTTTATGAGTTAGGCTGTGTAGAAATAGAACAATTATTACGTCGTCCGACCGGACGTAGA
>NW_021529872.1:0-324 GCF_001605985.2 Dendrobium catenatum | reverse complement strand
CCAATGAGAATTAGGAGTTGCTTTTTGGTGTGATGGTTAGCATAAGAAGTTTAGGGCCACTAATTTTTCCCCAATCTGACCCTAGGATAGCTCCTTAGGAATTTTCTAAGGTGACTTAGAGATCACCTTAGGTGGCTTGGCAAGACACCTTAGAGAACTCCATTTGGATTTAAATTTAGGGTGTTTTGGTCTTGAGATTAGGTGATCTCATGGCCCAAATTCCACTTGATTTTATGTCCATTTGGTCCACCAATTAGGAGCTTCAAAATTCACCCCTAGAATTGACCTAGAGACTTAAATAATTCAATAAAAATGCTTATTAAA
>NW_021529871.1:0-1355 GCF_001605985.2 Dendrobium catenatum | reverse complement strand
ATTGACCAAGCCAGTCTCAAGACCTCTGCCAATTAATTTCTTCGGTCAAACTTAGTCTGTTGAGCCCAGACCCAGGTCCTAGGTCAACCTGGTTGTGGCTCTTTTTGTACCTTCGGTTACCTTTAGCTTTGACTCGGACGTACGGGTGACTCTCCCTGAATTCTTGCTTGCTAGTCCACCCACTGGAGGGATCACTTTTGGTTCCTTCACCGAATTGGCATTCGTCACTCTTGGTGAACCTACTCTGGCTAAGGCTGCTTTATTCTCTCCTCCCTAGAGGAGAGGATGTGCAGCCATGTGCCCTTTTGGACGTCCAGCTGCTCGCCGGACAGCTCGGTCACCTACTCATCCCATTCCTATTCCTATGCAGTCAGTGTGCTCTGTGGTTAGGCGACCAATGCCTAGACCACTTCCCGTTCCCTCTATTTATCTTGCAGTTAGGCGGCCAGTGCCTGCCACTCCTATTGCACAGGTTGCTCCGGCAGCCTACCGCTGTTGTTACCCTCGTTGTTCCAGCAGAGGCACCACGAGTTCGGGTTCCCCCTCCCACTTCCACTAGGAAGAGGAGTGCCCAGATCGAGACTCCTTTTCTCTCTTTTGGTTGAGTTTCTATTTTCACTCGGCTCTCTCACCCTAAGACAGCCGGGCAGACCCCGACTCTTATAGTTGTTCCTATTCCCCCTGCCACTCAGGTAGTGAGTTCAGATGTTCATTCCTCTTCCACCTCTGGCCTTGGGAAAAGGGTCAGGAGGAATAGAAATAGAAAACTCAATCTGGCTGCATCTGAGGTAGATCGGTAGCAGATGACAGAGGCGATAGCTCACCAAGAGCTAGTTCATAGGGTAGTGGCTCCCAAACAGCGGAGACCACAACCAGTTATAGTTATATCCACCCCAGATGTGGTAGTAGCTCATGAGATAAAGGTGATCTAGGAAGGATGCTTCTCTCCAATAACACACAGTGGAGATGAGGAGGATGTTGCCCGCATTTCGATGGCCCCTCCTATCACCACTACTATACCCCGGGCTAAGGTCTCTAGGGATGCTAGTTTTTGAGGCCTCTCTTAGAGGATTCAGAGTATCATCTACTTAGCGCATGGTAGAGGGCATGTTAGTCAGAAGAGATCACTCCGATAGATTTCTCAGGCTACTTTTCAATTGTAGAGACAGACTGCGAGACAGAGATATAGGTGGCAGAGAGGAAAGCCACCTCAACAGTCAGTTGATATAGTTCCAATTGTTAGACCGTTACTCCCACTATTGGATGACACCCACATCATCGTAGACAGAGATAATAGTGGGAGCCTGCTCGGCTCCAGATGAGTTCAGTTTTGGTAGCCCCTCCGTAGTCGGTTA
>NW_021529870.1:0-318 GCF_001605985.2 Dendrobium catenatum | reverse complement strand
CAAGCAGTATTCACTGCTTCTGCCCAAAAGTATCTTGGGAGGAAAAATTCTGCTAACATAGCCTTAGCAGCTTCCACTAGAAATCAATTATTCTTTTCAACTATTCCATTATGCTGAGGAAACCTAGGGGGAAATAATTTATGTTCATTCCCAAGTTCCTTATAAACAGATTCCAACCTCCCATTCTCAAATTCTCCACCATGTCATTATGGATAGTAGAGATCTCACAACCAAATTTTCTTTGAATCCAAGTAGAGAACATTCTAAATTCATCAAATAACTCATTTTTATGAGCTAAGAATCTAACCTATGTAAATC
>NW_021529869.1:0-269 GCF_001605985.2 Dendrobium catenatum | reverse complement strand
GATACAATTGATCCTCTATTCGAGAGGAGGATCTATCACTCCCAAATCTCTAGACGTTACTAGAACCCAAAAACCTGAACCTAAGAGATCCCAAATTTCAGCCAAATTCAAGATGCCCTAATCCTAGGAAAACAAACTATTTAATGCATACAATCCAAAAGGAAATATTTAAACAGTCCCTACATTTAATTTTCCCTCCCAACTTCCTAAAAAGTTTTTTTGAACCCGGCGATTTGCTTGGCATACAGGCAAAGAATTCTGCCGCTGTA
>NW_021529868.1:0-270 GCF_001605985.2 Dendrobium catenatum | reverse complement strand
TCTGATGCTCGTTGAATATGCATGATGGTTATGTAGTACACTACAGGAAAAACGTCAAAAATCGGTGGTTCGTATGGCTTCACCGGCAGTTTTTTTATTACCGGCGGCTTTGCGGCGGCATTCAAACCGCCGGTAAAAATCACGTAGGAAACAATTACCAGAGGCCTTTTACCGGCGGTTTATTTAGGCGGCGGTTTTCCGGCGGCCTAAACCGTCGTTGACGATCGAATTTGCAACCGGCGGTTTGGGCCATAAACCGCCGGTTTTCCA
>NW_021529867.1:0-233 GCF_001605985.2 Dendrobium catenatum | reverse complement strand
GAGAAGGCAAAAGAAGTTGGGTTCTCTACCTCACTAGGGTCGGTGGAAAGGAGTTTTTATACGGGCTTCTCCACCTTGCTGTGGGGGCAAAAGGAGAGACACTGAGTTTAGTGCAATACCTGGAGGAGAGGCTTTGGGGAGTGGTTGTAAGTCAAATTGACCGAACTACTATAAAATCTGGTGTGTTCTTTCTTATTTTTTTTGTATTTAATTTCCACACTTTAATTTTTATG
>NW_021529866.1:0-550 GCF_001605985.2 Dendrobium catenatum | reverse complement strand
CAAGCGCTTCCAATTGACAGGAATACACACACCCAACCCCATATCCAATCCAAAATCTCAATCTACAGCGAGCAAATGCAACAAGAAAGGCCATTAGTTTAATATTACTGAAAATTGGATATTTTGAAAACTTATTTCCCTTAAGTTTGAGGGGTATTGTTCTATCACACAATATGCCCGATGCATTCCTCCACTTTAACCATCCAACTTGAATTCTACTAATAAAATCCCCATCTATTTCACCATCACTTTGAACAATAAACCTAAGATATCTAAAACGTGTCCTCTTTTTAATGACTTGATTGCCCAAAGTCATAATCCACCAACTATATCTATTACTATTAAAATTACACTCCATATATTCAATTTTAGATCTTCTCAAATGAAAACCTTTACACTCTAATCTTATCAATAAGAAGAATAACATTAGCAAAAATCATACACTAGGACATCCTCTTGAAAATGTCTAGTAAGAACATTCATGACTAAAGCAAAAAAATATTGGCTTAAAGTTGATCCTTAATGTAATCCAACTAAAATAGAAAAATAC
>NW_021529865.1:0-619 GCF_001605985.2 Dendrobium catenatum | reverse complement strand
CCAAATTTCTTAAAATCATAAATAATTATAGAAAATTCCAAATCGATCAAACTCAAAGGCATGTAACTCAAATTAAAATTTAATATTTTATAAAAATGTCAAAACTTCAAAATTTAGTCAAAGTCAAAAAGTCAATAATTCGGTCCAACCTAAGTCAAAATCTAGACTCAAACTTCAAAAAACCATAACTTTTGTAGAAAACTCCAAGTTAAGCATGCTAATAGTCTAACTACTCATTATAAGTCCTGATCTTTATTAAAAATATAAAATTTTCAAAATTCACTTTAATTTAAAACGTCAACTTTGGGACCCTTAATTAATGCTTTTAAATAATTCTAATAAATCCTTAAAAAATTCAATAATTAATAAAAATTCCAAAAATATCTAATTGATTAATAAAATTATTGAAAAAATATTCTAATATAAATTAATTACTCCAGAAATGAAGTTTATTAGATGGACTACTTCGGGATATGGGGCTACGTGTCCGAAGGAGTCATGTTTCCTTGAGCTTGGTGGCACAACGCCCACTACAGGAAAAACGCTGAAAACCGGCGGTTTTTTCCGGCGGTTAGTGTAAAGTTACCGGCGGTTTTTTACGTTACCGGCGGTCTAACGG
>NW_021529864.1:0-292 GCF_001605985.2 Dendrobium catenatum | reverse complement strand
ATTATGGTAGGAGGGGTGTTGATTTTGAAGGAAGGATGAGAGAAAGCCAAGAGGAGTTTGGGTATGAGCGTTGAAGGGAAGATCATGAGACTTTAAAAGGGATGAACACTTGGGAAAGGGGAAATTATGGAGGAATTCAGAGAAACAGGAGAGATCCGAAGGAACAGAAGTTGAAGATGACCATTTTTAAAGGGGATGATGCACACTGGTGGATTTATAAGGTTATGAGGTATTTCACCGTTAATGGATTGACGAAGGAGGAAAAATTGACGTCATGGGGATTATGTTTAGA
>NW_021529863.1:0-206 GCF_001605985.2 Dendrobium catenatum | reverse complement strand
TACTCGGTTCAAAGGGCCTCGAGTCATAACCGTTTATCTTGTTGTGCCATTTGGTGGTGAAATCACCGGTTAGAGGACACGAATCACGTCCTTACTAATAGGAGGTTGTTTGAGAATTGATCCTAATGATATTTTTGACTAAGCATTTAGCTCTTTGTGAGCTGAAGTAAATTTTAATTTGTCCACCTCGGTAAATTATTGTGGAT
>NW_021529862.1:0-273 GCF_001605985.2 Dendrobium catenatum | reverse complement strand
CAGTATACTATAATGATGCTTCCTTCAGATTGCTTTTAAAGGAGGAAAAAGAAAAAGAAAATGCACATGCCAGTGCTTCAGAAGAAGGAGAAGAAGAAGGATAGCAAACTTCTGCACCTCAGTCAAATTATCAGAATCTGATTGAAAAATTTGATAGATTAGAGACTCATGTTGATCAAAGATAAGATCAACTTGATGCTCAACTTTTGTAGCAGCAACAAGACATTGGTAGCATTAGAAATGAAGTACATGAAATTAATACCAATGTTATGT
>NW_021529861.1:0-608 GCF_001605985.2 Dendrobium catenatum | reverse complement strand
GTGCAATACTTGGAGGGTGCCTCCAAGGAGTGGACGTCGGTCGAGTTGACCGAACCACTATAAATTTCTGTGTTCTTATTTTTTGCTTCTGCACTTTTAATTTCACATTTATTTTTATGGTTTGATTTTGGTTTATGTAATTTTTATTCTTTGTGAAAAGAAAATTTTAAAATACCAATTCACCCCCCTCTTGGTTAGCTTGGGACTAAGTTCATAAGGGCTTAACATCCCTAACTAACTTTCAAGTGGTATTAGAGCGAGATTCAAAAATTTAAGTTTGAAAACTTTTTGAATTTGATCCTTGGCTAACTTTGGGAATAGAAACACTACTGAAGGTTATTCGATTACACGACCTTCACTGTTTGACAACTTACCTTTTGATTTCTGGAAAACCCGCATGTCTATTTTCTTGCAATCAACTGACTAACGCATGTGGATGCTTATCAAAGAAGGTTATTCTCCATCTTCTCGTGAAATTAATGGCATTAAAACTGAAGTTGCTTTTACTGAATAACTTTCGATGAACGAGATTTAGCACAATTAAATGCAAAATGTTTGAACTGTTTTTTCTTGCTTTGAAATCTGAGGACTACATGCGTGTTTCTACT
>NW_021529860.1:0-370 GCF_001605985.2 Dendrobium catenatum | reverse complement strand
CTTTTATTGTTTATAGTAAAAAGAACCGAACGGTTCTGTATGTATGGACTATGCATGTAATAATCTCTTATTTTTAAACTTTTATTTGGTCCGATCACCTGACGTAGCTCTACATTCATACGCCACTAAAATAGTATCACGTGTTCTCACTATTTACCGTGTGGCCCGACAACCCCGACCTGGAATGGAGACGGGATTGCTATGTTCGCGTGTTGCTAGGTATTTCTCGGTATTGGCCGATTTTGCTCGGCAATAACGAGAAATACAATTCTGTGAAGGCCAATACCGAGCAATACCGAGTAATACCGAGTTTTTCTCGGTATTGCGTGGTATTTCTCGGTATTGGTCTTCACAGAGCGATATTTTTCAT
>NW_021529859.1:0-420 GCF_001605985.2 Dendrobium catenatum | reverse complement strand
ACAAAAACAACACAATAAAAAGCCGAACAAACCAAAATTACCCCCGGACAGACTCACTGATCACTTCCTATAGCTCAGTTTTACAAAATTCCAAATTCCACAACCAATGCTCTGATACCACTAAAATTTGTCATGACCCGACCCGATCCGAGACGGATCCCGCTCGCACCGGGTCGCGACACGGAACGAACCGACAGACTGACTTACTGACCAGGATCTGGTTATGGAATTTGGTTTGGAACTGAATCTTCCAAAGAATTTAACTCCAACAGACACACAGATACAGAGCTACTATGAATCATCAAACACAGCGGAACAAAACATCTATCTTTTCTTTTCCTCAAAACAATTATCTACAAATACAATACATGGCTTTTAACCGGAAAGAAAGACAGAACAGAAAAGCCATGACTGTATAAA
>NW_021529858.1:0-282 GCF_001605985.2 Dendrobium catenatum | reverse complement strand
GAATGATTGAAGGTTCCTCTTAGGTCACTTATGTAACCATGAGAGATCTTGTAGTTTCTAAGATAGTCATAACTTTTCATAAGTAATTGTTATTTTTCAACATTTGTTTTATTTTTATGATTATTAATTTATGGTCCATATGAATATACCAGAGGAAATGAGTTAGATGTATAACAGAATATTACCAAGATGAAAAGCACTCACAAATGAATTCAGTCATGGAGTTGAATATTTTATTTAGGGGCATGTCAACTACCTTCATTTTTGTTAGATGGAATGTTC
>NW_021529857.1:0-781 GCF_001605985.2 Dendrobium catenatum | reverse complement strand
CTATAGCAGCTTTATAAAACAATAAGAAGATTGTCACAAACAAAGCAATAGAAGGCGTTGTTCTATGGCTTTATTTAGGATAACTTTTGTACTGCTTTATGAAGCAATTTTAAGTACAATATTTTTTTGAATTAATTTTTTTTTTTTACTAAAAAGCTTCTTCATAAAGCAGTAAGAAAGTTGCCCAACACGAGCCTAAATTTGATACATAATTATTACCTAATCTACAAGCGTGTTACATGATTTAATATTTATGACATATGTAATACATGTGTTGTTATAAATCATGATTAGAATTATATTTTATTATTCATGTTTTATATAGTTTTGCTTATTTTAGCAAAAAATTATAATCAGAGGCAAAACCCCATTGGGGTCAAGCCCCTCCTAAAAAATTTAAAATACTATGGTCTTTATGTAATTGATCCAAACAAATAGTAAAGAGAATTCATCATTGAATTCCAAAAATATCCTTCAAACCAAAATTTTGTTCCCGGGGCGCTGCCCCCGGAAACCCCTGCAGGTCGAACCCCGCCAGGGGGTGCTGCCCCCTTAGACCCCAACATATATGTCTTTTAAGTTTGCCCCTCCTGAAAACTAGGGCTGGTTCCTCCCCTGACTATAATTATTAACTTATAGCTTAATAATCTCCATGTCAAATGAATTTTAAATTTTCCTTGTTTAATTGTGATTAAACTTCCAATTATAAATTCATGATTCATAATAAATAAATTTTTGAACTAATTGTATCATATCTAGATCTCTCACATGAAAATCTTTC
>NW_021529856.1:0-910 GCF_001605985.2 Dendrobium catenatum | reverse complement strand
TAAGATTGTCACCATTATGGCAAGTCTAAGCTCCCATGTGCTATGCTTCCAAACTTTGTTATTTTATTGTTATTATTATTATTTATTTATTAGGGGTGCTTTAGAACCTAAGATTGCATTATTTATGGAAAATAATATTTTTTTAAGAAAACAAACAAAAGCTTAAATATTTTTCTATTAAAAAAAAGGGGAGAAGTGATGTTAGACTAAGACCATCACTTGATGGCTTGTTTACTTTATTTCTTTGTGGAAGAAGTTAGATATTCTTTTATGAAAGACTCATGTAAGGGCCACCGATAAATTATTTTGTGTGGTCACCGAACGGTTAAGAGACGAATCAAAACGCGTCATGTCACCCAATACATCGGTACACAGTAGCAGTACGAAACAAAATGATATGACGTGCTCTCATTCGTCTCTGGATGCCGTTTTGGTGACTGCACATAATAATTTTTCCATATGACCATAGCCGTTGAGGTAAAATTGTATAAATGTTATATTATAGTTTCATTAGAGCTTAATTTTATTGTTAACAAGATTTTATATGTAGATTGGAGAGTTTTCAGCATATGAAAGCATAATTAAACTTATGATTAGGCTCAAAATTTATTTCTTTCAAGAAAAATAATTAATAATTACCATATATACATTAATAAAAATTTTATTTTTTTAATAGAAATTTAAATTTATATATACTTATGTTTAATATCATTAAAAAGCATATGTGAAGAGACAATTTAAGGTTCGTTTGGGACGACTTTTTTATTGATTCTTAAAGCAACTTTTTGATATAGATTTTTTTTTTAATTTCTTACAAGAAAATTGTTTTAAGAAGCAATAAGAAAGCCGTCCCAAATAAAATCTTAGTTATATGGAGTTGTTTGCTCTTGAAATTGCTTGATCATATTAT
>NW_021529855.1:0-334 GCF_001605985.2 Dendrobium catenatum | reverse complement strand
GATCTTTTATGTCAAATAATATAAGCGATTGGAGTACTATCACAGTATTTATTTTCACAGATAAATATATTTGAAAGTTCAACATACATAAAGTAGCCCTCTTTTATTCAAGGATTGCTTATTTTTATTCTTGTGGCAGTTTTTCTTGCTAATCTTTTGGATTTGACTATGATCAACCTTCTTTTGTCTTTCTTGAATTATTTTGTGGATTGGAACTAATCTTATTAGGTTTCATTCTTCTTTTGTTGTAGATCTTTGAGCAGTAGTGAGCTTTGATCCATTTTTTATGACTTGTAATCCTTTTTTATGAATTAACATGTAAGCCCATAAATGA
>NW_021529854.1:0-295 GCF_001605985.2 Dendrobium catenatum | reverse complement strand
GGCCCCCTCCAAGCTCAAGGTAACTTCTTTTTCTTCAAATCCTCTTCTTCTTCTTCTTCTTCTTCCTCCCTTCTCCATTCTTCTTCTTCTTTCTACTTCTTCTTTCTTCCTCATCTGTTTCTTTATTTCATTTCCTTCCATTTTCTTTCCTCTTCCGCTTCTTTTGCTTCTTCTTCTTCTTCTTCCTCCTCCACTATTTTCCTCCAAACATACCCTAATCCTAAATCCTAATTCTTTAATTTCTCCACATCCAACCCTCAAACCACCAACCTCCCTTCACAAAAAACACTCTCCC
>NW_021529853.1:0-440 GCF_001605985.2 Dendrobium catenatum | reverse complement strand
TTAATACTTGTTTAAAAAAATTATTTATGCTATTTGATTTTTTTTTTAGGGAAAACCATCAAAGGTGCCTACGTGTTGATTAAAAGAAAAATGTACAAGGTCCTTATAGGAACCTCGAGCTCGCTACTTCTCAAAAGGGATACAAGGCAAAAAGTGAAAAAACCTATGAGCTCAAGATCCCTGCTACTGAGAAATATAAAACAACCTAGGTACATTCTACGGTGCACAAGCAAGGGCACCTAAAAAGTTGAGAAACAAAGAAATTATGATCAGCACGAGCTCCTTGTCCAAAAAAGTTAGAAGAGCACAAACATGCACAATAAAGAAACCTGCAAAAAAGGAAGCCAAGCGCAAGATATAGCCAAAAAATTAATAAGCTCAAGGAGAGGTAAGAGAACCACCAGTATGTCTTATCCCCACCAAAGGACAACATACAAATA
>NW_021529852.1:0-302 GCF_001605985.2 Dendrobium catenatum | reverse complement strand
TAAACCCTAAGAACTTTCCTGCACTAACTCCAAATGCACATTTTAAAGGATTAATCTTTAAGTCAAACTTGCACAGGCGTTCAAAAACGATTCCCAGATCTCTGAGGTGATCTTCGTGGACCTTGCTTTTGATGACCAAATCATCCACATAGCATTCAACTTGCTCATGTATCATCTCATCGAAGATGACAGTCATGGTATGTTGATAGGTGGCCCCGGCATTCTTGAGACCAAAGGGCATCACCTTGTAACAAAAGACACCTATAAGTGTCCGGAATGCAGTAAACATTTCATCCTCGGGG
>NW_021529851.1:0-1069 GCF_001605985.2 Dendrobium catenatum | reverse complement strand
ATTTCTCTACCGCCGTGAATATTCCAGGACGCAACAAATATAAAAATGGAGGTATAATGAGACAAATTGGTATGATATGATAAACCAATGGATAGGAGGTGATAACTTTTGATTTGAAAGTCACCAAACATAAATGTCTCGTGATATGACTGAATTCTAGAAATATGGCTAATATGGTTAAGATTGATTTCTCTAAAATTAGCTTATATGACTAGATACAAGAAAAATATCACAAATAGTTGGATGTCTTACCTTACTTGCAATACTTGCATATGTATATGACAAGAATATATATCATATGACTTACATGATATACATGCATAACATAGATATTGTGCAATACATATGATAATGACATGCGTAATGATATAATAAGATGTTATATAAACTATTATATAACACCTGAGTATAAGATTGGCAAAGCTTTTTGATCATTTTTTCAGTTGGATATTTTTACATTAAAATTTTATTTTAAGAAAATAATAAAAAACTGTCCCGAACCATACCAAAATATCCAAAAATAGAAATGGGAAGCATCTCGACTCTCAACTACGACCCAATCTAAACTAAAGGGGCTGTTCGGTATCAAATTTATGCTCGGATTTATGGTAAATATTGCCAAAAGGTTTTCGAGCTCTCCAAAAATCCCAGTCTTAATAAATATGGGAATTAACCATGTAAATTTGGGATTTAGTAAATCCCTCGGTTCAGCTGATTTAAGAATTTACGTACAATGGGATTTACGAGCTTGGGAGCGAGCTAACTTCCGTCGTGAAGGAAGGAGGAGGCAAAGGTTACCTACGCAGCGAGCGAGCTCCCTCCGTGATTTCCAATCCTAGGCATTCGAAGGAGGCGAAGCAGTGAGCGAGCTCCCATCGTGCAAAGCACGCACAACACGCGCAACCGAAAGAAACGACGACCATGAAAAGTGACAACAACGGAGTAGCAAAGAAAGAAGATAAAAAAACAAACCCTAGACATTTAATTAAAAAGTAATCATACTTAGCATTATTACTAAATAATAATATTATTATTAGTTTAATTTATATAATTTAAAATAATTGATTAG
>NW_021529850.1:0-219 GCF_001605985.2 Dendrobium catenatum | reverse complement strand
AAACTGGAGAAAGGGTAGCAGTGGAGAAAAAGACACATAGAGATAAGACTTGGAACATCAAATCAAAGAAAACAAATGTGGAAGAAATAAAAGACAATCTTCAGAATGAATTGATCATTCCAGTTCAATCTAAGAATTTACAATTTGTTGAAGAAGGTGAAATCATTGAGGAATCTGTGGATGTAGGTGATAAAGGAAAATTTGATCGAGAGAATAAGG
>NW_021529849.1:0-317 GCF_001605985.2 Dendrobium catenatum | reverse complement strand
AAGTACGTTGAAATCGGATTTTTCTACATTTTATTACAAATGTTTGAAGTTTTGAACTAGTTTTGACCTATAGTTGACTAAAAATTTGACTTTTTGAAATATTACAGATTTCTGGAATTTAATATTTTAATAAATATTAGAACTTATTATGAGTTCAATGCAAGTGAGTTTGTTCAATTTGGATTTTTATTGAATTAGTTATAAATATTTGAAGTTTTGACTATTTATTGAATTATTAAAAAAAATCCTTAATTAAAGGGACTTTTTGTGATTTTGTTCCAAATGAGATCCTAACTCCTTGAAATCAGCTACAAAGG
>NW_021529848.1:0-236 GCF_001605985.2 Dendrobium catenatum | reverse complement strand
TTCTCTACGACGACGACGGTATACTTGCCTGGGTGGCGGTTGCCAACGCTCTTCATCTTCATCATCATCATAATTGACGCCATCATCAATGTCTACATGTGTCACCATATAGACAACTTCCATGTCTAGGGTGTCATTTATTTCTTTGATTTCTTCTTCTAGATTTTCCTCTAGAAATTCATCAATATTTTCTTCTAAATTTTCTTCAATGTTTTCATCCCCTTCGAGGTATTCTT
>NW_021529847.1:0-209 GCF_001605985.2 Dendrobium catenatum | reverse complement strand
TATCTGTGGATGACACCCGACTTTACTTAAAAGTTATTGGCCAATTGGAGCTAGAGAGCTAAATGAGAGAAATGAGCATTGAGAATGAGTGTAAAAAGATATAATATCTTTGTAAATACTCCTATACCGTTTGTATGAATTGTGCCTCATCATCCCTTATTTATAAAATATAGAGGGCTATATAAAAGCTTGCATTAATAATAAATTGA
>NW_021529846.1:0-292 GCF_001605985.2 Dendrobium catenatum | reverse complement strand
TATGGGGTGATGATGGGGACAGGAAAGATTGAGTCCAACACTGGGATTTGTAAAGGGGTGGAGATGAGGCTACAGGAGATCAGGGTGGTAGAGGACTTCCAACTCCTGAAGTTGGGTAGCACATATGTCATTTTGGGCATGAAGTGGCTACAGACCTTGGGTGAAACCAAGCTTGGGTGAAACCAAGGTGAACTGGGGGACCATGGTGATGGAGCTGAATGTAGAGGGGAAGAGGGTGAAGCTAAACGGGGAACTAGGATTGTCCAGAGCTGGAGTGTCACTCAGATCAATG
>NW_021529845.1:0-234 GCF_001605985.2 Dendrobium catenatum | reverse complement strand
CTCATTAAGCATAACACTTTTTTTTTGGCGATTTCATACATAGTATTTCTTCAGATATCAACCATTGATCGGCGGCATGGGCCTCTGACCATTCAGATCAATGAGTTGATAAGCTCCTCCTTTAAATACCTTCTCGAGACAGATACGTATAGAAAAAGAATGGCCAGATTCGTATCTGCATCGACTTCAGGGACCTCAACAAAGCATGCCCTCAAACTTCTACAAAATCCAAAT
>NW_021529844.1:0-981 GCF_001605985.2 Dendrobium catenatum | reverse complement strand
AAATAAGAGTTTTCTTATTTTGTGGAGTTGGTTTATGAAGTGGCTGAAGACGGGTTGTTCCTTATTTGAATGAGTTTATTTAGAAAAAGTTGGTGTAAAATTTAAATTAATTCTTGCAATTTTTGTTTATAAATATGTTATTTTCTATAATAGAAATCAATTCTAAAGCCTCTAAAAGATCTCTCTTTTCCTCTAACTATAATACTGTAGCAACATAACGAGCATATATGACTCAAAAAAAAAAAAATCATATGATTTATATGAATCTCCATAAATTTTTTTATATTAAAATCAGGACCAATTAAACTCTCATTGCATTGATTAAACATCTCGACAAGATGAACCCAAAGATATCAAAAGCGGCTCAATCCAAATCTAAATGAGATCAAATCAAATACTTGAGCATAAATGAAAACTTCAAACATTAATTGGATGACCAAATGATTTCCAAATTTGACATATTATAATTAAAAAGTCATCAAAATTCGTCTTGATCATGCAAGAATTTCGAGGCGTATTCAAGTTGGAAATTTTCAAAATTAAATTCGGGACCATATGAATTTCACTTTTAGCAAACTTATAGTCAATATGAACGTCTCAAAGATACGAACCTAACAACACAAAAATCAGTCCAACCCGAGCCAAAATGGGTCCAAATCGAGGGCCTGAATTACATTGAAAAGTTCAAAGTATTAATTGGATGACAACATGTTATCCAAATATGACATGCTTATAGTCTAATCGAGCGACTTGGTGAGACAAATACAACAAGACCAAGATTGCTGAATTATGACATCGTTAAGGCATTTAAACAATTGAAAAACTCTCTTTGATCAGGGAAATCAATATGAGCCGTCCGATAAAATACTTCGAACCTGTCTCGGATCTTCTCTATATTTATGGGGTGTGTCACGCGTGAAAATCTTTAAATATACATCCACTTTCTATATGAAGGGGATCTTTTGCTAGAGACGGGAGAGA
>NW_021529843.1:0-1157 GCF_001605985.2 Dendrobium catenatum | reverse complement strand
ATAACCTTCTTTGATAAGCATCCACATGTGATAATCAATAGATTGTAAAAACATTGACATGCAGGTTTTCCAGAAATCAAAAGGTAGGTTATCAAACAGAGGAGGTCGAGTAATAGAATACCCTTCTGTAGTGTTACGATTCCTAAGGTTAACCATAGATAAAAATAAAAATGTTTTCAAACTTAAAATTTTTTAATCCCACTCTGATACCACTTGAAAGTTTGTTAGGGATGTTAAGCCCTATAGAACTGGCCCAAGCTAACCAAGTGGGGGGTGAATTGGTATTTTAAAAATTATTTTCAACAAAAGTAATAAGATCACAAACCAAAACCAAATCACACCACAAGACAAAAATAATGCGGAAATTAAAGTGCGGAAGCAAAAAAATAATAACACAGAAATTTATAGTGGTTTGGTCAACTTGACCTACATCCACTCCTTGGAGGCACCCTCCAAGTATTGCACTTCAAAACGTGTATCTCCTTTATCCCCCACTGCTAAGCGGAGAAGCCCTCACAAAGAAGTCCTTTTTGCCACCCCGGCAAGGCAGAGAACCTATCTCCTTTTGCTTCCTCCTGAAGCTGGCAGAGAACCACAATCCAGTGCTGAAAATCTTACCTCTATCGACCCTTCCACGGACAAGAAACTCTAGACGAAGAAGAAGCTGAGCGATCCTTGAAGCACCCTTGTGAATCCCCTCAAAAGTTCCCCCTCACTAGATCCTCTCTCTCTCTCCCTCTCTCTCTTTCACTCCTCAAGGCCTTCTCAGGTCAAGGCAGCAGCAAAAGATTGTTCAAAACATTGAACAAGATATCTTAAATAAAAAAGCTTCAAAGGAGCTCATTAATTGCAAGTTGCCGACTATATCGTCCAGGACGATATGTACATCGGCCTGGTCGATCAGTACAAATCTCAGAAGATCGGCCAGAGCATCGCCTTGAATGACAACTGGATAATTTAAAATTAGCTTGATCGTCCAGGCCGATCTCACGATCGTCCCGGTCGATCAGTTCAAATAAGACGAAAATCGTACAGAGCATCGCCCTGAATTTGAGCTGGCCGATATTTATCGTCCAGAAGTAACTAAGGTTTTGTAATAGATCGTCCTGGCCGAACCTTCGATCATCCAGGATGATATGATCGTATCAATCATCATT
>NW_021529842.1:0-9676 GCF_001605985.2 Dendrobium catenatum | reverse complement strand
GCTGTCGAAAGACTTCAAGCTTTTTTGGCTCAATTTTGTAGGAGTGTGTAGCCACAAAAGTCACTTTCTTGACTTTTGAGTCTTAGTTTGGTGGAGAAGATGGTGTCTTGAACTTTGGGAAGATCACCTGCATATACTTTGAAAAAGAAGTCTTTATATTCTTTAGCACAAAGTAACATTTGAATTGATAATTTTAAATATTTATTCTGGGATTTCGGCATGCAGCGCGATGTCGACTCGAATAAATATTTAAAATGCCCCTGTCTCACAGGGACATTTTAGAGCAGAATAGAATTGGAAATTTCTGAGATTTTAAATATTTATTCGGGGATCTCGGCATGCAGCGCGATGTCGACTCGAATAAATATTTAAAATGCCTCCAGTCTGATGGGGAATTTTGAAATGTGTTCTTATGACACGAGAATTTCAAAATAGAAAGTATATACGCTGATAAACGTGTATGAAAGTATAGCGTATTAAACATGACATCTGCTTGAGCAATTCATACATAGTATTTCTTCAGGTATCGGCCATTGATCGGCGGCATGGGCCTTTGACCATTCAGATTGATCAGTTGATAAGCTCCTCCTTGAAATACCTTCTCGATGACGAAAGGTCCTTCCCAGTTGGAAATGAATTTGCCAACAATTTTTCTATGCGGGATGATTGGTCTTCTCTGCACCAGGACCAACTCTCCTTCTTGAAACGATCGAGGACGAACCATTCGATCAAATGACTTTGTCATCCTTGCTCGGTAGATCTCCAGGTTCTGTTGTTCTTGCAACCTGAGTTCATCGAGTGCGTCGAGCTCTTCCATTCTGAGGCGAGTATTTTGTTCTTGAGTCAGCTCATTCTGGATAGCAACTCGAAGAGATGAAAGTTCAACTTCTAGTGGCAGTACGGCCTCAACTCCAAACACCAGAGAATAAGGAGTGGCTTTGGTCGGTGTTTTGTAGGTCGTACGATATGCCCACAACGCCTCTGCCATCTTCGTATGCCACTCTCTTTTGTTCTTAGAGAGAATCTTCTTTAGCAATTTCACCAGTGTTTTGTTGAAGGCTTCAGCTAAGCCATTTGCTCTTGGATAGTAAATAGAAGAGTACCGCCAATCAATTTTGTGTCGATCAACGAACTTATAGATTTTTGTACTCTTGAAAGCAGTTCCGTTGTCTGAGATTATGCGGCGTGGCACACCGAATCTGTAAACAACATTAGGGGTGAAGAAGTTGATTATATGCTCGGATGTAACTTCCCTGAATGGAGCAGCTTCTGCCCACTTAGAAAAATAGACTGTCGCTGCCAAGATAAATCGATGTCCCGCTGAAGACGGTGGATCTATCGGCCCGATAATATCAGTACCCCAGCATTCAAATGGCCAGGACGCTATTGTAGGGTGCAGCGGATTTGGCGGTTGATGTATAACATCACCGTGGATCTGGCACTCATGGCACCTCTTAGCATTATTGATACAATCTCTGACCATAGTTGGCCAATAGTAGCCCATTTTTTTGATTTTGACTGCCATCTTGGGACCTGACTGGTGAGCTCCACAAAGTCCTTCGTGAATTTCTGCTACCACCTTATCAGCTTCTTGAGTCCCTAGGCACCTTAGCCACATTTGATCGAAAGCACGACGATACAATGTGTTGTTGACAAATGCATATCGTAACGCTCTCTTTCTGATTTGAGCAACTAATAATTTGTCTGTTGGTAGTCTTCCTTCTTTGAAGTAATTAACGAAAGGTTGCCTCCAATCATCTTCTTCCTCGACATCTAGGCAATGCCACCATGATTCTGAAGCTTGACTGGCCTTATGTCTTTTCTTAGGAACTTGATGTTCTTCAAGTTGATCTTCGAGATCAACTGGTTGGAGAGGTTGAGGTTCAACCGGAGTTGCATCCTACTGGCTTGAATTTGATATTCCCTCTGCCTGCGGGAATTATAGTAATGCTGGCTCTAGGATCCGCCGATTGTGCACCATAATTATTATAGGCCATTCGTCGTTCATATTCGCCACTTCTTTAGCCAATTTGGCAAAAGAATCGGCTTTGGTATTTTGAACTCGGGGAACTTGAGTTAGTTTGACAATTGGAATTTGCTTCATAAGCTCAAGAACTCGCCGATGATAACAGGCTAACTCAAACTTGGTGATTTTGTAAACTCCCAATACTTGATTTACAACTAGTTGAGAATCCCCAAAAATTTGGAGATTTCGAATTCGGACATCGATTGCAATCTCCAATCCTGCTATTAAAGCTTCATATTCAGCTTCATTGTTGGTCCGAGGTTCAGTCAAACTGAATGAGAATCTCATTATGCCTCCTTCAGGCGCCACGAAAATGATTCCAATCCCGGCTTGAGCTTTTTCGAGATTTGGAGGTCGAGCACCCTTGATTGATGATGCTCCATCAAAGTACATTTCCCATACTCGTAGCATCTCATCTTCTTCAACATTCATGATCTGCTCGTCAGGTAGATCATCGTTGAGCGGTGAATCTGTAGGGATAGGGTGTGCAGCGAGAAAATCTGCCAACACTTGTTCTTTCACTGCCTTTTGAGGGACGTATGTGATATCAAACTGCAACAGTATCACTGCCCACCTCGCCAAACGACCTGTCAACGCTGGTCTTGTCATCAAGAACTTCAGCGGATCGATCTTTGATATCAAGGTGATTTTGTGAGATAGCATATAATGGCGAAGCTTCTGAACTGCGAAAATCAATGCCAAGGAATGCTTCTCAATTGGTGTGTAGCGGATTTCTGCTCCTATCAACCTCCGACTGATGTAGTAGAGTGCATTTTCTTTTCTTTCTTCATTATGCTGGGCCAATAATACTCTGAGGGACTCTTCTAGTGCTGCCGTGTACAGTATAAGAGGCTTCCCCGGAATTGGCGCCGCAAGAATGGGTGGATTTAACAGATATCTTTTGATACTGTCAAATGCTTCTTGGAACTCTTTGTCCCATTTAAAACGGACATCTTTTTTCATCAGTTTTGAAAATGGCTGGCACCTACCCGGTAGATTCAATATGAATCTCCGAATGAAAGCCAGTTGTCCTTGCAGCGAGCAAAGCTGTCGAATGTTCTTTGGAGGTGGCATCTCCATGATCGCCTTGATCTTATTGGGGTAGACTTCGATGCCTTGATGTCAAACAACATACCCCAGGAATTTTCCTGAGGATACCCCAAATGCACATTTGAGAGGGTTCATCTTAAGATCATATTTTCTGATCCTCTCAAACACAATTCTCAAATCATCAATATGGTCTTTTTGGTCCGTGCTTTTAATGACCAAGTCATCCACATAGCACTCGACATTTTGATGAATTAAATCATCAAATATACGAGTCATCGCCCGCTGATAAGTGGCGCCGGCATTCTTTAGGCCAAAGGGCATAACCGTGTAGCAGAATATGCCTATAGGCGTTCTGAATGTGTATGTCTTTCATCTTCATGCACCATCTTGATTTGATTGTATCCCGACGATCCGTCTATGAAGGAGAACATGTCGTAGTTAGAAGTGTTGTCAACTAGAAGTTCTGATACCGGGAGCGGAAAGTCATCTTTCGGGCATGCCTTGTTGAGGTCCCTGAAGTCAATGCAAATACGAATCTGACCATTCTTCTTCTTTACAGGGACGATATTGGCAATCCAGTCGGCGTATTTTTCTTCTCGGATGAAGCCTGCTTCTATGAGCTTCTTTGTTTCTGCAATCACTTGCTCTTCAATCTCCAATCTCATTCTCCTTGGAGCTTGCTTGACGGGTGCTGCATCATGCTTGATGGCCAATTTGTGAACTGCCACATCTGGGGATAAGCCAGGCATCTCAGCATATGTCCAGGCAAAGCAGTCCCTGAATTCACATAGTAGCTCTTTTATTTCTTCTATTTGATCTTCTGGCAGAAGAGAGCTAATGAAGGTTGGGCGAGGGTCCTCCTCAGTTCCCAAGTTGACTTCTTTGAGCTCGTCCATCGTGGCAGGTTGTCCACCATCTTCCAGTTCTTTTGGTGCAGGCTCAGCTTCTACTGGTTGATCATTATAATCATCGGCTTTGCATGTCTCTTCAACATCACCATCTTCAGATTTAATTTCCACGCATGTGATGGCGCGACAAATCTCTTTCTGGAGGAATTTTCGCTTGATGAACCTGATGCCTTTATATGCATCTATATCATTTCATCATAATGGACGCAGATTTCTCCCATACCAGAGGCCCAAGCTTGTACGGAGCTCTCGTTTGGTAGTAGGAATATTGATTTGCTTTCGTAGCATTTTTTTAATATTCTTGGTATTGAACTTGGGTAGCCTCGTAGGAAATAGTTCTTCGAAATCGAGGAGCATGCAATCCCAGTCATGATTCTCCTCTTCACGAACTCCCGTAGAATATAACACATTCTTTGATATAGTCCCATTTTTACGGGGAGGCAGATAAAGAGTGGTGAGTTCTTCAATCTTATGCACATCACATGAAGTGATTTCCTTGAAATGTTGCAAGGGAACACGTGTGACTACGAGTACGCTGTTTGAAATTGACAGACTATCTATTCTTCTGGAGAACACACTCTGCACCGAGTTCATGTAGATTGAGTCGTAGTCATAATCATCATTTGAAAATTCAACCTGCCTACTCCATTCATCCGTGGACTGGCATATTTTTCGAGATTTGGTAGGAGTAACGTCATCTTCATCCGTGTCGCTCCCAAGATGAGGTACATGTTTCTTTTCTTTAGGAATGGTTGGTGATTTGAGAAGGACCGGCATTGCTTTCTTTCTGCCTACACGCTTCTTCTCACCTTCTTGCTTGGGTTTCTTTGCAGCCTTAGAATTTGATGCTCTAGCCTCAAGAGAACTTGACGACTTTTGCTTCTTTGGCATGAAGTACTTAGCATCTTCATAAACTGTTACTTCATGTACTGCAAAGGGCTGAATATCACCAGAAATTCTGAATTCTTCTCCTTCTCTGAGATACTTCATGCACTGGTGTAATGTTGAAGGGACAACGCCGTATTCATGCAGCCAGGGGCGACCCAATAACTCCTTGAACGAAGTGTCCGCATCAATCACATGGAACTTAGCTTCTGTATGGAGTTCCCCAAATACAAGAGGAAGCATAAATGATCCAAGGGTTTTCTGCCCTTTCTCATTGAAGCCGTGTACCATCAACTTGTCTTGGCCAAGATGCTCTACGTCGAGACAGAGGGATCTCAAAGCTTTCAAGCTCATGAGATTTACGAAAGATCCGGGATCGATCAAAATCTGACTGATCATCATACCATCGCTCTCTGCCATAACATATAGAGGGCGGTTGTGATCTGCCATTCCAAGCATCATATCATCCTCAGCAAAGGTGATGAGGGGCTCATTTCGTGCTTGCAAGACTTCAGTCAAGCAACGTTCAGCAAAATACGCCTCATATCTTTCAGGATCTTTGAGAGCTTGGATCAAAGTCTCCCGAAGGTCTTTAGACATTAGTAAGGCATCATATATACTGAGTTGCGCTGGGATCTTTCTCATGTGGGATAAGATATTGTAATTTATCCCCTTGGACAAAGTATTATTTTTCTTGGGATCCTCGGAGATAATATCTTCATTGATAACTATCTCCTTTCCCTTATCCTTATTAGGGATCTCTTTCTTTGGTGGAGGCGGCAGTACCTTGCCACTTCTCAACTGTACTTGGGCCACCTCATCTGATTCAGACTTGTTTGATGAAGCATTCTCTTCAGAGTCAGCCATTGTTGTATCTGGGGATTCATCTGTAGACTCGGAATCATCTCCCAACTTCACTTGTTTCATTTGTAATTCTATGCTTGGGTCTAAATCTTCATCCTCTGGAAAACATAGATCATCTGAACTGAATTTCCTTGATGATACCATTAGACAGAACTCAGGGGCCGCTTCTTCAGCGTATTTTTCCCTTTTTGTTATCTTTGATGTTGCTGAGATGACTCGGCATATCTCCGTAGGGAGAGATTCGGCCTCAGCTTCTTCTTTCTTTTCATCTATTTTAATCTCTTTCATAAAATCACCGAGCTTGATAGGCCTCCTGACAGTCTGATAATATTCACCCAAACTATCAATAGCCTTTTGAGTTGCAGTCTTCTTCGCCATAGGTTTCTTCAACTTGGCTTTCTTCTTAGAAGACTTTGGCTTTGCATTGCCAGAGTTCGACAAGCTAGCTTGGCCAGGTTGTTGTTTAGAGGTGGATGCTTGTGACACAGGCAACCATTTTAAGTTCAGTACTGGCTCAGTAGGGGACTTCCACTTGACACCAGGAACTCCTTCCAGCTGTTTCAACATTTTAGTTGTCTTCTTGGAGACCACAGTCTCCCTTTGTTCCTTTTGGACAGATTCTTTTGTTGTTGTCTCTTTAGGCGGGAGTACGGAAAAGGATGTGACTACCCGGGTGGATTCCTTTCTGGGACGAACTAATACATTATTCGATAATGTCAATTCTCCCTACTTGTACATCTTTTCCAACCAATCTTTGAAGACATAACAATCTTCAATTGGATGGCTAACTACCCGATGATATGGGCAGTAGTTTGGGTCGCCACTGTGCTTAGAGTCTTCAGGTCTTTTGCATTCTGGAAATTCCAGACCGCTCTTGAGTGCTTGTCAGAATAGCTTGGCGACACTTTCTCGCTTAAATGAATATTCTTTATTCATTTTATCCTTGAGGGAGGGGAACGTTCTATCACCAGTTCCTGTTGGTTGCCTCTGGCGCTCTCCCCCACCGGGAAAGGCTCGAGGTTTATCATTTCCTCTAAGAACTATTTTTGGTTGAGGGATTGGATTGTAAGCTTGCTTTGGCTTTTCTGCATATTGCATAGGCTGTTTTCTTTTGTCTACATTATACACTACCCGTTTACCTTTATCAGGTCTGGGAGGAAATGCAGAGTAGACCTCATTCTTTCTGGCATCAGGAGCTTTAGCCTTTTTGGATTTATCAGGGAAGCTTTCAGACTTTGATAAATTCAACTTTTCAAACTTAGCCACCCTGTCCAGCAGATCTTGAAAGGTCGTGATAGAAGCCATGCATAAGAAAGGTTGCATTTTGTCATCAATGTTCCCCATCAGTAATTGAACTGCATGCTCTTCTTCCAGTTGCTGCTCGCACTTCATACTGTGATTGCGCCAGCGTGTTATATACCTTGTCACTGATTCATCTTTTCTCCTCTTATCAATGTCAAGATCAGCAATGGTAGTCTTCTCTGTTGCACTGGCAAACCTTTTTACGAATAAGGCCTCCAGCTCTGCAAAGGTCTTCAAAGAATCATTTGGCAACTCGGCATACCATTCAAAACCAGTTCCACTGAAGCTGCTCATGAATTGCCTGAATAGCAGAGCATCATTACCTCCTGTAATTCCACAGGTTGCTTTGAACTGCGCCAGGTGTTGTCTGGGATTTTTATTGTCATCGAAGATATTGAACTTCGGCACAGAATATCCCTTTGGATATGGCACCTGATCGTACTCTGCCGGGTTCTGGCGACCTTTCCCTACCAACTTCTCTGCCTGTTCAGCCGCTATGATGGCCTTAATCTTTTCACTAATCAAGCCTTCCAGCTGTGACGCAGTTATGGGTTCAGAGGCACTCGCCACATTTTGGGAAGTGCGCTGGCGGGTTGGATCATCATTTTTATCGCCACCTTCAGGTACACCTTTCACTCCTGAGGCTTGGGGCACTTGATGATTTTGAGAATTGGCGGCTCGGTTGACGGGCTGAACCGGTGCAGGGCCCACAGAAGTGGTCTTCTGCATCATCTCCATCATAGTCGTCATTTGAGTCATCATCTCAGTCATTTTATCATTTAACTGAGAGATTTCTCTGTCTTTCCTTCGCATCTGTCGCCTCATTTGATTTCTCATTTCAGCGAGCGTGATATCTTCGTCAGCGAAGGGGTTTTCTCCGACCTCTTCTTCTTCTTCATCTCTTTCTTCTGAAGAGCGAGCACTTCGGCTGGCAATGGATCGAGCCCTATGGCGACGATGATAAGTACGTGTACGGGGCTGTGATTCTTGGTCATCTTCATCACCTTCATCTGCTTCCTCTTCAACATCGACGTGGCTGACCATACGAACCACCTCGATTTCCATAGTATCTTCATCACCAGTCTTCTTCTTCTTTTTGTACCTGAATTTCTGAGCGAAGGCGCCACTGAATTTCAGGTTCTTGACTTGGGATGACTATTTCTTCAACCCGTGGACTACGATCGAAGTGAACTTCCTCTTTGGTTGAAGCAGGAGAATGACGGGATCTCCTGGAAGACTCTCCAGGATGTCAACCGTCAATATAGTTGTCGCCATTATGGGTCTTCTTTTGGACCCATTTCTGGCGAGTTCTGTTAGCAGGGGCAGATCTACGGGAGACAACTCCAGATGTCACACCCAAACTAATCCTTTCTTCCAAGATATTTTCTCTTCGAGGCTTCGGCCTCCAAACTTGTTTGCCCTTCCACCGGGACCTTTCGGCAGCGGATCCCCGAACATTTGGTTCAGGTGTCACGCCCCGATGCTCACCCGTGGAACCTGTTGTCGGTAATATCTTCTTTCAACTATCACAGCAGATGATAGTCTATCTCTTGGATGAGTTCTTCGGGCCTCAACAATCAATGGCCTCTGGAACTTCTTTTTCATTAAGCCCTTCTCCTTGACTATCTTCAAAACTCGGTGTACCCGGGTAGACAGACGTTCAGGCTCTTTTATCTTCTGAGGGGCTGGAACTTCAGGTCAACGCTCCCAGAAAGATTTCTTGAGCTCATTAGATGAGCTATTTCTCTTTACCCACTTCATGTTAGAAAACTTATTTTGAGTGGGGATATTAACTTCTAGTTCTGGTGCTGGCAGGTTGGAGGGATGAACTGGTACTGTCAGCTGCTGAGCACTTAGTTCTGTATTTCTCTTCCTCCTTTTCCTTCTGTTAAGCCTTCCTCTATATGAGGAAGCTTCAGCATCATGCCTCCCAGATGCAACAGTCTCTCTGGGCAGGTTAGTGGTGTTGGCAATCACCACAGAAACTTTCCTTCCAGTAACAACCCTTTTTGTAGTAAGGGCCTCAGATTGGGATAGTCTTTCAAATACAGAAGTTCTTCCTTGAGCAGCATTCCTGGTAGTAGCCCTTGCAAAGTGAGACCTTCTAGAAAATTCTTCAGATTTTACGCCATACACAGGAACGGCTGCAGCCCTTGTAGTAGCTGCTGAGAATTCGAGCCCACCAAAGTGGATGGTGGCTCCAATACTTCCAGTCTCTATAACAGCATTTGCCAGTTGTATCCTGGCTCCTCGTCCCAGTTGGACGGTCATCGGTGTGTCCTGCATTTTCATTCTGCAAAAATGAAAGGCAGGGATTAGTGATCAGAATTGATACATCACCCCACGCTTTCAAAACAAAGAAATAACGCAGAACAAATGATAGCAGGAAAATGAGCATGGAATTGAAAACCCTGTTAAACGAATTTCCATTGATCTTATTTAAAAGATTCATTTTCAAGAAATTTAAAATTTGATTTGCTTGCTACTATATCATATAAGTGACTAGCCAGAGATGGAAAGAGAAACCATTCCCCAGCGGATTCGCCAGAAATCTGTGGGCTCCAAAAGTTCGGCCCCGGCCTCCACTCGCTGCGATTTCTTTTTCATTCTAAGCGAGGGAGTTTTAACGAACTAAGTTCCG
>NW_021529841.1:0-366 GCF_001605985.2 Dendrobium catenatum | reverse complement strand
ACGACTTTCCTTCCTGTTGGAACGGAAGTTACGACATTTTGATCAAAGCAACAACGGGAGCTCACCGGCTGTAAGGGTAACTTTCTCTTTTCGAGCGCTTATTCGGCCAAATCCAATAAATCCTGTAGAGCAAGACAAAGAGGAAAACAGAGGATTGTAGCCTAATCATGTTCAAATCCTATCTAAATCCTGATCAATTCCAGCATAAATTCTGTTGCCAAATTCAGCTCATATCTTGTATTAAATCCTGTCTTTTTTAATTAACTCAGTTATAATTGATTTAATTTAATTATATTTAATTACTATTAATGGTAATTAATTATGATTAATTTTAATCAATTGTAATTAGTTAATTACTTTAATTTA
>NW_021529840.1:0-273 GCF_001605985.2 Dendrobium catenatum | reverse complement strand
TGACTATAAGTTTGATGAAATCGGAGTTGGGCTAAAATTAATCAACATTCTGATGAGATTAATTTTTTATTGGTTTTAATACTGTTATGAACTTATTATATGTTAGGGATCCTGTCCTTGTGAAGCGGATTGGTGCTGCAACTGCTCTCGAAGTCAGGGCTACTGGTATTCCTTACACATTTGCTCCATGTATTGCAGTAAGCATTACTCCACCAACCATAAAATTTTTTTTCTACAAGGGAGTAAATAGTTTTTTGACTTATACTCATCCTC
>NW_021529839.1:0-241 GCF_001605985.2 Dendrobium catenatum | reverse complement strand
ATGAAGCCTAACTTATCTTAGACCATCTTTATGGGCTTTCAAAAATTGGGCATGCTGAACAGAAAAGAAAAAAAAAAATTTCATTAGGTCACTTAGTTACCTATGTTTTGGAAAATAAATACAATCTAGTACATCCTGATGATGAATATGAAGAGCCGGTCTGCTACAATGATGCCTCTTTTAGAGCGATCTTCAAGGAGGAACAAGGGAAAGCACATGCCAGTGCTTCTGAAGAAGAAGA
>NW_021529838.1:0-964 GCF_001605985.2 Dendrobium catenatum | reverse complement strand
AGCTGCTCGACGAGTAATCAAGTGAGCATCATGTCGATCAAACTTGAGCTCGATAATCCAATGAGCTCGAAATTCTGCTTAAGTTTGAAACTCGATAAACTCAACTCGCGAGCTGGTTAATAAGTCGAATTTGAACCGGCTCACGAATTAGCATGACTCATTTGCACCCCTATCCTCCACTTTGAGTGACTGAAAAAGCAAGCCATCCATCTAACTGCAACAAGCAGTTGATTCGAATTTATAATTTAAAGAATTAATGAGATGGGCTTATACTATCATATAAGTTTTAGGCTTCGTTTGGGACGGCTTTTTTATTGCTTTCTAAAACGGAGTTTTAGTAAAAAATAAAAAAATTTGTACTAAAACTCCGTTTTAGAAAGCGGTAAAAAAGCCGTCCCAAACGAAGCCTTAGGGTAATTATAAATAATGTAAAAAATTGGGACAAGTCGCCTCTTTGACATTGGTCAATAAATTAAAAATCAAAGGCATAGAGTTAGAAGTGGATGTAAAACTCAACTAAGCTTAAACTTTTTTGGTGTCTACTCCATTACGATACTTTAAAATGAATGTATTCATGCAAGCAAGCAAGATGTTATAACCCAACGCTATGACATCATTCTAAACCCTCTCTTTTCTCCCTCGTTGTAAGAAAAATTATTAGATGCGGAGTGTGCACCGTCCGCACAAGTACTTGGTACCTAGCGGTACCCAGCAGTACCTAGTGGTACCGAGTGCCGGTACCTAGCTAGTTATAGTGCTTGTGGGGACGGTTCTCCCCGTCCGCACTCTGCATCTAATAATCTCTCTCGTTGCAGCCACCACAACCCTTCCTTTCTTCTTTTTTGCAACAGCCGCCTACATAAGTTTCTCCTTCAATAGTAAGCTTCTTCATCTTTTCTTCTCTCCTCCCTCTATTTTATTTTCTTCTTTGTGTTTATCAAATTGTATAATAATATTTTATTCC
>NW_021529837.1:0-247 GCF_001605985.2 Dendrobium catenatum | reverse complement strand
CTTGGGTGGAGGATGGGGATGTCGACAAGGAGAAAATAAAAAGATAACGAAAAAGAATAAAACCACGAACCCGGCCGTCTCCAAGGTTGGTGGGTGATACAATTTCCCTCTCCAAGGGATATCAAATCACGAGCCCGGACCCATCCTGCGGCTGGTGAAGACTTTGATTCCACTCACTAACGCTCTCTCACAAGAAGAACACAAGTGTGAAAAACACAAAATTTTCATATCAAATTAACCATCCTAT
>NW_021529836.1:0-2396 GCF_001605985.2 Dendrobium catenatum | reverse complement strand
CATATCTAAGATGGATTCAATTTTAGCAGGGTCGATCTCGATTCCTCGGTGCCTCAATATGAATCCTAAAAATTTCCCTGAAGTGACGCCAAAGTCAAACTTCAAGGGGTTCATTTTCAAATCGTAGCGGCGCAACCAGTCAAATACAACTCTTAAGTCATACAGGTGAGCCTCTTTGACCTTGCTCTTGACAACTAAATTGTCATTATAGCACTCAACTTGATTATGGATTAAGTCATCAAAGATACGGGTCATGGCCCGTTGGTAGGTTGCCCCGGCATTCTTTAAGCCAAATGGCATCACCTTGTAACAAAAAATTCTAATAGGGGTTCTGAACGTAGTATTTCTCTCATCTTCTGGGGCCATCTTGATTTGGTTATAACCCGATGAGCCATCCATGAATGAGAAGATGGCATTTGAGGAGGTAATGTCCACCATGAGTTCTTGTATTGGTAGAGGGAACTCGTCCTTAGGACATGCCTTATTCAGATCCCTATAATCGACGCAAATCCGAATTTGACCATTTTTCTTTCGAACTGGCACGACGCTGGCCACCCAAGAGGGGTATTGTTCCTCTCGAATAAACCCAGCTTCGGCCAATTTCTTAACTTCAGAAATGACTTGTTGCTCGATTTCCAAGCGCATGCTTCGAGGAGCTTGTTTGACAGGAATGACATCGTGCCGAACTCCAAGTTTATGAACCACTACCTCAACAGGTAAACCTGGCATTTCGTCATATGTCCAGGCAAATCAATCCCTAAACTCAGACAATAGTTGAATCAAATCTTTGGTTTCACCCTCGCTCAGTAGAGCACTTATAAAGATTGGACATGGGTCATCATCGGTTCCCAGGTTAATTTCTTTTAATTCATCGACTGTCAATTTAATTTCTTCTTCTAATTCAGAGGGTGCATCCCGAACTTGAAGGTCATTAGGATCATCTAAAGTCTCCAAACATAGCCCATCAAGAGCACAGGAATGATCTGTAGGGACATTTGGCAATTCAAGATGGTAAGTTATCATTAGGCAATACTCATCGTCATCGAATGAAATAACAGTTCCAAAGCCGATACCACCTATAGGATTATCCTTAATTTTTTCTTGCCAAATTTTTTCGTGGTATCTGGCCTGACCCATAGTCCATCTGTATGGTACAGGACCTTTAGAGAAAGTATTTTTCACACAAACAGGGAAGTAGTTGAAAGGTAATTCCATTAATTCATTAAAATCTGCCTCCTCAAGGGTTACATCACTTTCATCCCTTGCGGAGGAGGAGCCAGGAAAGAATTTCTGGACTTTCTTTACTTCGCCGTTTAAGTTGGGGGCCACTTTAACTTCTAACCCTGCAATCCTGCCAACTGACAGTGGGTCATAGAAAGGGCCTCAATCCTTCTACTGAGCTTTTCGTACATTGTTAATTCAGGCTCGTCACTTTTCACCTTTACAATATCTTCCTCAATGTCACTATCCTCTTCTAAGGTGAGATCAAACTTTGGATAAGTATTTGTATTTTTATAATTGAGGGAGAAGGCATCACCTTGGTCCTTGGACTTAATGTCGGAATCTGATTCCAAATCAATATAAACAGGTGTTGTTCTCCTCTCTGATGAAGCAAGGCCTCGACCTCGTGCCCTTAAGTTCATCCTCCCACCTCTTTGAGGTAATGTGTGTGGAGGCCTAAGGACAACGATGTTAGAGTCATCTTCACTACTTAATTGTATCATTTCTTGATCAACAAACTTTTCTTTTTTTTTGTCTTGATTGGACTTTTGTCCAACCAACTTCTCCTCAATTTTGATCTCTAACTTAGAGCGGGACGAGGACCCTTTTAGAATAAAATATGTAGCATCTTCGTAGATCCCAATTTATTGAATCGAAAACGGTTGCAGATCACCCTTAATCACGTGTTCAATGTCATCTCGTTGGTACTTGATGCATTGGTGAAGGGTAGATGGAACCATTTTATATTCATGAATCCAAGGTCTACCTAAAAGGGCATTAAAGGACGTCGCTGAATCAATTATATGAAACTTAGCTTCAGTTTTCAAGTCTCCTATTTGTAAGAGCAAGGTGATTGAACCTAAAACCCTCTCGCCCTTTTCATTGAACCCACGAAGCACTAACCTATAGGTTGAGAGCTTGCTAGAATCAACTCTGAGGTATGCGAGGGTTTTATGTTCATTATGTTGACCGATGCACCCGGATCAATGAGGAATCTTGATAACTTAAAATTTCCTACATCTACAGTAATGTAAAGGGGACAGTTATAGTCAGCAGTTCTCAAGAGAAAATCTTCATCTGAAAAGGTAACCCCAGGAACCTCTTTGAAGTAGAATGCCTCACCTTTTGAAGTTGCAGTCAACTGGGTTAAGCAAATCTCGGGGTCGAGAAGCGCT
>NW_021529835.1:0-503 GCF_001605985.2 Dendrobium catenatum | reverse complement strand
ATCCTCCCTTTCTTTGCAACAACGACTCCCATACACCATTGCAGTCTTCCATAATCCCATGCTAGGGATCAACAGATCCCCCAAGATCATTTGTGAAGAAGTACCCTTGACCACAAAAGACACAATTCTCTTGTCCCATAGCACCAGCATACCCACTGACAATCCAACGGTTGGAATATGAAAAAATTCCCAATCATTCCTAATGAGATAGTCAATCTCCATCCTACCAATACAAGTCATCTTAGTCTCCAAAAGGCCAATAAAACAAACATCCTATTCTCTAACCACCTCCTTCAGATACAAGGCAGCCTCCCTCTTCCTAGCCCCCCTGCAATTCCAAAAAGGAAGGGTAGACATTTTAAATTTGATTGGGGAAACCTCCCCACTCATGGATCTCACCCTTCCATCCCTTCTCTTCTTTTTATGAAATGTTTCAAGAGGTCCCAAAGATCTTAACTCCTTGGCTAATTTAACCTTACTGCTCCCATTTTGAAATCCCAAAC
>NW_021529834.1:0-263 GCF_001605985.2 Dendrobium catenatum | reverse complement strand
CTAGATTTTTCTGAATCCAAGTAGAGAATGTTTTAAACTCCTCAAAAGACTCATTTTATGTGAACAAAATCTATTCCAAGTGAACCTCGAGTAGTCATCAACAATCACAAATTCATAGACTTTCCCTCCCAGGTTGGCAGTGCTAATAGGTCCAAACAAATCCATGTGAAGGATTTCTAAAGGTCTAGAGGTGCTAATGTCCTTAATGGGGTGAAAGGTGGGGTGAACTTGATTTCCTAGTTGACAGGCATCACAAAGGTGGT
>NW_021529833.1:0-322 GCF_001605985.2 Dendrobium catenatum | reverse complement strand
GCAAGGCAACTTTGTCTATGGACATTTATTGATTAATTAATTTATATTTGATGTGTTGAATTGATTGTCTTTAGGATTGCTTGCTTTTCTTAGTTTTTTGGCGATTGTGTGCCGCTTTTATTTTCGCTTGGATACGTGAGACTTGTGAGGGTGTGAAAGTTTTATACTCATAACTTTAAAAGTTTAAAATGTTAGTGAGTCTAAATAACATAGAAAGATAACGAATCTAGGGAATTAGCCGGGGATCGATCCTGGGGTCGCATGCATATTACTGCATTACTCTTCCCTTGTTTTAGACCCTTCCCCGCCTGCAGGTAGAGTC
>NW_021529832.1:0-222 GCF_001605985.2 Dendrobium catenatum | reverse complement strand
ACACAAACAAAGAATTCCAAGCAGTTATGGCAGTTCAGTAAAAACAGTGCAATGAAAAAGCAGTTCACTTAGTTCTAAAATTCAAAGTACATGGTACAGCAGACTACTCCCCCTTTTGACATCACAAAAAGGAGGGGGAAAAATAAAAAACAAATAAAAAAATAGAATAGAAACTAAAACAAGCTATAAAAAAACTAGAAAAGAAAAAAGGTTTTTTTTTTT
>NW_021529831.1:0-817 GCF_001605985.2 Dendrobium catenatum | reverse complement strand
AATTTTTAATAATATTGTTATTTATTACGTCATCCGGTTCGACCCCGGTTCGACCGGTCAAACCATGAACCTCTCGCTCTTCCGGTTCGTTGTCCGGTCCGGTTTTCACAACCTTGAGGGGATGTTTTCAAATATTTTTAGATTTTTCAGAATTTTTAAATATTCTTATTAATTAATTGAATTAATTGTCTATTTTTCTTAAAAATTGAATTAAAGTTAAATTAGGGGTCTAATCATATGGCTTTTATTATTTCTGGAGTGGGGGTTTAATTATGAATACTTTGATATCTTATTTGAAATTTTTGGATTTTATTTAAATTAGTTGTGAATTATTTATGTGCTAGGCTTATTAAAGGGTTAACTTGGATTACTTGTACTTAAGTCCTAATTGATTTCAAGACCAGCAAACTCCTGATATAAATGGGATAATGTCACTATGTTTGAGTGTTATAGCTTCTACCCTTATTGGACTCGTGACCTAATTCCTAAAATTTTCTAAATACTCTAAGCCTATTTTCTAATTTTTGTGCTTATGTGTGTCACTAGGTTGATTGGACTTAAATCAAAGTTCAACTAACCCTTAAAAAAACATAAATAATACACGCAATCACACAAATCAAATCCTAGGTCTAGGAGAGCCTAGGTCAAGTGCAAGTGTGTGCACCTTATGCATGCAAGAATTTAAGGTAATTAATATAAATAATTTCTTGATTCATGAATAGTTGGGATACAACAATTCACTAATCCTTCCTCATGAATTCCATCCATTTAAACTAAGCCTGTACTTTAAATTTAAGGACCCACTCAAAGCTCTTAA
>NW_021529830.1:0-325 GCF_001605985.2 Dendrobium catenatum | reverse complement strand
CCACCGATTACAATCATTTCTACCATCGTTGTCGGACAACAATATTTTTTACCACTACCAAGGAAGGGCCTCATTTGTAATTGACCTCAAATACTAGTGGATTCATTCAGACTGAGCCATGCCCCATGATGTTTCTCCATTTTGAGAGTTTTCCACGTAAAAACTATAGTGTCTCTTATGAACGCTACATCCTCTCTTTTATCTGATTATATGCTAAATATCTGTACAAAATTAAGATGTCGAAACTTTATATTTCTTTATAACCATGAATATTGCAACAACCCCTTTTTTTTTGTATAATCATACAAATTTTGTTATAAAATTC
>NW_021529829.1:0-275 GCF_001605985.2 Dendrobium catenatum | reverse complement strand
GGTTCCTCAACATAACAAATGTTAACATACTCATAGAAGGCGATTATCAGAAACAATAAAATTATAACATATAAGAACCAAATATAATTAAATCAAAGTAACACTGTTGCCATAATCGTCCTGGGTGGAAGATTACACAAGCAAAATACAGATGACATCGAGTACATTGCTATGTTGATTGGAGATACATATTTACTATATTTCTCTTATGCATTCATAATGAAAGAAACACCCTTAAGAATGCTTTCCTTTAACTCTTTCTTTGCCTTTTCCAG
>NW_021529828.1:0-1299 GCF_001605985.2 Dendrobium catenatum | reverse complement strand
AGAGTCAAATTATCATTTAAATTTAATAAGATCAAATTCAATACATCTACTCTCCTAACTGGATAATCGGAAGGCCAATATTTTTTGTCCAAACCATCTAAGGCAACTCTCTCTAATCTTATTTTCCATTGGAGCAACTCCAACCTTTTCCTTCTCTCTCTCTATCGTGATAAAAATTAAGAATTTTATTATTAAAACATTATACATATCATTAAAATCTCTATTCAAGAAATATTTAACGCCAAAATTATTATATCTACCTACATACCACTTAAAGTATTACAACACAACAAAAATATCACTTTAAGTTTGCATCACTCATCGATTTTCTGGAGAACTACCGGCCGAGGCTCATAGAGATGGCGTCGACAGGGAGAAGCGAGAGGCAACACTGGATAGGTCGACGATGAAAGATAAGGGGACTATGAGGTAGTTAGAGGCGTAGATGATGTCGCATGAGATTTCGTTGGCAGTGAAATGCTTCTCCTTGTGATAGATTAAAAGCTTCTCCGACAAACTCAAAAGGAGATGCAACAACAATAATAACAACATCAATCATTTATCTCACTACATGGGGTTAGCTACATAAATCCATTTCTTCATAGTGTCCTATTAAGAGTCAAATTATCATTTAAATTTAATAAGATTAAATCAAATACATCTACTCTCCTAACTGGATAATCGGAAGGCTAATATTTTTTGTCCAAACCATCTAAGGCAACTCTCTCTAATCTTATTTGCCATTGGAGCAACTCCCACCTTTTCCTTCTCTCTTTCTCTATCGTGATAAAAATTAAGAATTTTAATTTTGTTTGATGAAGGCTGATCTCTGGTAGTTGAAAGCTTGCTGGAGAAGCTTATGGTCCATCATACGAAGAGGAGTTTCACCACCAACAAATCATCATCGACATTTCTAACAACCTCACCATCCCCTTTAACCTTGTTAACTTTTCTCTTGAATACAGCCACCCCCTCCTCCCTCCTTATCGTTGGCCTTGCTGAGGTCTCCATCGGTGGGCAAATTATTGGGTCAGATGACCGAACGCAGAGATACGTCCGGATATTAATAAAATATTATTTTAAAAATAGTGCAAGTAAAGCGCAGGTAAAGCGCAACTAAAGTGCAAGTCAAAAAGCGCAACTAAAGCTCAACTAAAGCGCAAGTCAAAAAGCGCAAGATGACGCGGCAAATTTTTATTGGATGTCCGAACTTATCTTTTGCCTCCGGTCACCTGACCCAATAATGCCCCATTGGTGCCATCTCCTTGAGTCTCAGTGGATATGCCTCCAAACAATCAA
>NW_021529827.1:0-249 GCF_001605985.2 Dendrobium catenatum | reverse complement strand
AGAGCCTGAAACTCTGTCTGCTCGAGTATACAGAGTTCTGAAGACTGTAAAGGAGAAGGGGCTGAAGAAAAGAAATTCCAACGGCCTTTGGTGATCGAGACCAGAAGAACCCCGCCAAGGGAGCGTCTGTCCTTTACTGCAGAAGGAAGAGAAAGAAGATTTACCTCACGCGGTGAACATCGGGGCGTGACACCTGAAACATATGTTCAGGTATCCGCTGCTGAAAGGTCCCGGTGGAAAGGAAAACAA
>NW_021529826.1:0-221 GCF_001605985.2 Dendrobium catenatum | reverse complement strand
ACTACTGGGTATTTTTAAGTTGATCGAAATCACTATCATCTGCGTTGGCCTGTTCACCCCAACCACTCATTAACTTTCACGAGTTTGTTCCCTCAACTTTTTTGGCACATTTTATCACTTCTCTCAATAGCCTATTGACATCTTCTAACAAGTCTTAATGCATACTAAGACTTCTCGTCAAGCATCCAATCTCATATATCAGTCCAACCACTCAATAGATG
>NW_021529825.1:0-432 GCF_001605985.2 Dendrobium catenatum | reverse complement strand
TACAGATTTATAATTCCGAGCTATCTTTGCAAAACAAGATAAAGGTGCTAACACTGAGGGGGAGGAGAGAGCACCTGCACCTGCGCCTGCTCGTGAACCAAACTTTCAATATATGGTTCACAGGTTTGATTATCTTGAGACTCATTTTGATCACCACCTTAATCAAATTGAATCTCATCTATAACAGCAGGACACGCAGCACCAGCATGACATGGGTTGGATGCGAGGCCAACTCGATGCTGTGAGCTCAAATATAGCTTTAATGAGTAACTATTTTAACTTCTATAGCCAGCAACCTCCTCCAGATCTAGGCCACTCTAAGTGATGACTATACTTCTTTTATGATTTTCTTTAACAGTGGTGATGCGATGTGATGTGTTGTTAGTTGTTATATTTTTATGTCTTCATGTCTTATATTTTTATGTCTTATGT
>NW_021529824.1:0-231 GCF_001605985.2 Dendrobium catenatum | reverse complement strand
GAGTGAGTCATGATAAAAACAGGAAGGGAAAGATAAACTGATTTTACCAAAACCAGTTTACCTGCAAAGAGACATATATCTATTGCCCCAAGCATTAAGTTTTTTACTAGATTTATCCAATAACACTTGAAAGTCCAACTTTCTTAATCTTCTCAAGGCCAATTTAATTCCCAAGTACTCAAATTCTTCTACTAGTTTAATTCCCATAAATCTGGAAATCTGTACTCTCCT
>NW_021529823.1:0-1143 GCF_001605985.2 Dendrobium catenatum | reverse complement strand
TACTAAAAATGTGCTTTTGAAAGAAATAAATTGTCCCAAATAAAGACTTAAAATCTCTTGGTTGAAATCCTTAACTTAAAATCATTAGGGCTAGATGAACTGCATTACTAAACTTCTTAAAAGAGTTTTTTATTATAAAAAATCATTAGTGATTCAATGATACACCATCTATGAGAATTAAAATGAGAACTCATATAAGCCATATATACAAACTTTGAACCCAATATCTCTTGGTTTGAAGCCTAAAGTCCTAATTAATAGGGCTAGATGAGTTGTTTTACACTTGGGTGGCTAAGTCTTTTCTTTTCTTGATGGAGTGCCTGTTTTGGTGACTTTTTTGTTTTCCTTTGCTCGTAATAGATTGAATCAATAGCTCATAGGATTTGCTTCAAATATTGTATTTTTAGAGAGCTGATGGATCATTCAGTACTTGTAATCGTTACTTAAATTAATGCGTAAATCCCTCCCCCCGAAAACAATAGAGTTGTTTTACTCACCTTCTTAAAATAAATTATTTATTAAAAAAATCATTAACTTTTCAATGATATGACAATATAACATAATCAATATGAAATAAGAAGACAAAGATTCAAGATAATATTTCTATGTTTTCATTATTGATGATACTATTCAATGTATGATGCTTTTACTAATCACATCTACCTTTACTTTGAGAAATTCAAGTGTAACAAAGCTTCTCCACTTGTCCTTCACAGATTCCACATTCACTTATGCCTTCTTATTCTTGGGTTTTTCCTTTTGTCTTTCCATTTGGGAATGGGAATGTGCTCTGTTGGTTTGGTGGAATCAAGCAATAATGAAATATTATTTAACTAATATTTGTGCCTTGAATGCGATCTTTAGTAAATATAGAGCATGATGAGCTCTTGAGCCTTTCCTATTATGGCTTTTAGATATGTTTTCAATTAGTGCGCTATGTGCTTAAATAATGACAGAACTATAATTTATTATTCTTTTGGGGGCATAAATTTTCATTTTTTTTTGGCAGCGAGGTGTCTCCAATCAATGCCAACCCTGAATGATCATTTGGCTGTTTGACTAATCCTCAGCTGACCTAGAAGACGCACCCACCCCAGAAACCTCCTGATATGCACTTGATTGGGCCCCACTTAAGAGGGCCTG
>NW_021529822.1:0-219 GCF_001605985.2 Dendrobium catenatum | reverse complement strand
TACTATAAATTGATTTATTTTAAATTATATTATTTTCCAAAAATCTATATATTTACATAGGTATTTTTTTTAAATGATTTTAAAATTATCTATATATTAAATTTTAATTTTGGGATACCCACTATTGATGAAATTTTAGGCATGGATTCTATGAATGAAGAGAAATCTTGGGGAAGTTGGACTAGTGAATGGTTGAGTCCCAACCATTCACTGGTCTCT
>NW_021529821.1:0-413 GCF_001605985.2 Dendrobium catenatum | reverse complement strand
ATTACCTATTACCGATTATTTGAATATGACTAAAGCCATTTTTTGTTTGAATTCCCAAAGATAATTAATTAGATGTTTTTAAAAAATTGATTTAAAAAATCAGGTCTGAGTTTCTAAATCTCCTATGAGCGCAAGCCCTCGTAGTTAATTACTTCGTAGGAAAATTAGAATTTTTCTACAAAAAACTCTCGATTAAAATAGCGGTAAAAATTTTATTTAAGATTTTCAAAGTTTGATATCAAAGGAGCTAAGGGTTGGAAATTCAAATGGGATTGGATCAACGTTTGAACACTTATTTCTGGAGTCAAAGGAAGAAGGGTAGGAGATATTTTGAGATTCTGAATTACTTCAGAAAACATCTCAGCCTATCCTAAGGGTTGGGCTCAAATTTGATTGAAAGAGATTTTTAATTT
>NW_021529820.1:0-228 GCF_001605985.2 Dendrobium catenatum | reverse complement strand
TAATTTTTTGGTCGCTATTGACCCATTTTCTTGTAGTGAATTGATGAATCTGAACATAGGGAACACTATTTAAGAGTTGATAACATTATTTTTAAAAGTGCTAACTTGAGGTTTAAAGCTGAATTGAAAGCACTTGGGGAAATAGGAATACACCCTCACCTAAATAATTTTTGTATGATCCAAAACCAAAATTTTTGAAACCTAGGAAGAGACACTATAACCTGAATA
>NW_021529819.1:0-249 GCF_001605985.2 Dendrobium catenatum | reverse complement strand
ATCGCAGGATCGACAAGGATGATGGCCTAGATGATTAACATCGGCTAAACTCTATTCTGGGCAATATTCAAGACAATTATACTCGGATTTGAACTAATAGGCCAGGATGATATTGTATCGACCTGGATGATGTAACCAATTTTCTTTAGATCAACCCAAATCATCTTGACTTATTGAGCTTATTTTGTACTGATCAGCCAGGATGATATTTATATCGGCGTGGACGATAAAGTCGGCAAGTTGCATTAA
>NW_021529818.1:0-359 GCF_001605985.2 Dendrobium catenatum | reverse complement strand
TTCATGTCATTATTGTTCGACAAGTTTTACACTAGCTGTCGACTACCTAACGCAACCCTCCACTTTTCTCATCCAGGATTAAACCAAATAAAAAAAAATTATGAAAAATAAACTGCTTTAATTATAAATAAAAATGGGCCTTAAAATGCTTGAAATGGGATTGATTCATCTCTATTATGCCCTAATTTAACTTCATGGAAATTGACTTTGCCTATTTAATGTATAAAATTAATATAAATAAATTTCCTCTAATGCAATGAATTCTATCCTTAGATGTTATATTTTGATATAACTCATTGAATATTAAGACTAAGATGCACTCATTTGATAAGAACAATTGGCTAATTGGAATGTTTATG
>NW_021529817.1:0-217 GCF_001605985.2 Dendrobium catenatum | reverse complement strand
CTATTGGCTTTCTGGCTTAAGTCCGCTCTTACGGCAGGCAAACTTGATTAAATCAGTCTTTAGGTCTAAGTCCGCTTTTACGGCATCCTATTGGCTTTCTGGCTTAAGTCTGCTCTTACAGCAGCCAAACCTGATTAAATAAGTCTTTAGGTCTAAGTCCGCTTTTACAGCATCCTATTAGCTTTCTGGCTTAAGTCCGCTCTTACGACAGCCAATC
>NW_021529816.1:0-255 GCF_001605985.2 Dendrobium catenatum | reverse complement strand
AGTGTCAAAAATTTTAATTGCATCAGTTTAGCATTTTGCACCCAACATAAGTTAAAGGGGCCAATTAGGATAATCTCTAGATGTCGGCCCCAACTCTCCAAAACCTTAAATATAATCCCTACCACTCTTTCATAAAAGACCGGACTCATCCCTTTTAATTCGATTAGGTGGTTAGCTGGCTCCCCAATCCAGGCCGGGGTAAGTCCAGGCATTGCACCACATTAGTTAGGATCGGACGACTGTGGTCCAGTGTCC
>NW_021529815.1:0-784 GCF_001605985.2 Dendrobium catenatum | reverse complement strand
ACATTAGAACCTTGTTCGAAATTTATTTGAATTTTATTCAATTTGAAGCTCTAACATTGCTTGAATTATGCTAGAAACTTATTCAAAGTTTGTTTATAGTTTGAGCATTATTTGAGTAAGCTCCACATAAGATTGTTTAAATCATGGTTTGAACATGATTTAAGCATGATCTAAATAAAATATGAACAAGATTAAAAATTTATTTGAACATATTTCAAGTAAATAATAATTAAACTTTTTCTACTATATTTAAATAAGAATTTGATTTTTAATATGACATAATGAAGAAAAAGGATTCATGTAGCCGACCCGCATAGTAGAATAAAGATTTGTTGTGTTTGTTGCTGGTGTTCTTGTTGTATGCTTTGAGTAAAGGTCAAATATTATTAGAGCAAGATTCAAGTATTTGAACCATGCTTTAAACAAACTTGAATATCATTCAACAATGTTAGAACATGATTTGAATATGAATCAAATCCTTTTTTTATTTTGTCTTCAATATTGTATTTAGAATCAATACAGTTGATTTTATTTATGTATGTAGATGTTCACTCTAATATACCCATAGTGAGATGTTATACTGCTCGGTCACATATAAAGCTGATAGAAAATTTGAGACTTCAATTTTCTTTGTAGGGTTGAGGAATCCCTCTTTAGCAAAGTTTTTTAGCACTTAAGTTACAATTTTTTTAATGCTCCAATTTAATAGCAATTACTGAGGATGATCAATAATAAAGAGATAGAAAGACGCTCATTTGTGTACAAAATTGGAGAGTTCAACAAC
>NW_021529814.1:0-315 GCF_001605985.2 Dendrobium catenatum | reverse complement strand
GATACAACTTTTTTTAATCAATTAAAAATCTCAAAAGTAGCTGGCCTTAAAAGGTTCACAACCTTTATTCTTCTAATGATATCATAAACACAAGTTGATTCAGAAGCTTTGAAGAGTACATAATATATAACAAAGTAGTTAATAAGGAATCAATATAAATAAGTTCTAATTGGTGGGCAATATTTTTTTATTGCTAATTTAAAATTTTAATTATGAAATATTAAATTTCTTAGAAGACATGAATATTTCAAATACATCTATAAGACATCTTGAGGCTTAGTCTTTTATGGGGATAAGTTCTCAAATAGCTAGATT
>NW_021529813.1:0-201 GCF_001605985.2 Dendrobium catenatum | reverse complement strand
TCTGGATGCAGCTGGACAGCAATCTGTAATTTAGAGATAGCGGGACATCAATAGGAGATTGCTAAGATTGCTAGGTAGCAGCTTTGGTACTTGGAAAATTCTGGCCAACCACCTACAATTGCTTAGGAAAGCTTGGACAGCAACTCAGTTCATGGAAAATTTGACTGATCCGTTGAGAGGAAGGAGGTGGAGTAGTGATCA
>NW_021529812.1:0-511 GCF_001605985.2 Dendrobium catenatum | reverse complement strand
GTTTATTTTAATTCATATATAAAACTCTTAAACTTGCACACCAAATGCCCACCATCATTAGAGAATAATCATTTTTAAAATTTAACGTTAACCTTTTCTTCTAGTTATCCATTGAGAAATACAGTTTTATATCCATTTAAAACTCTTAAGTCAAAATGTTCAATAAGTGCTATGATCACTTGGAATGAATCTGTCTTAAATATAGGAGAAAATATATCCTTATAATTAATGCACTTGTTTAGTGAATCAATTAGCAATGAGTGTTGTTTATATATCTCTATGTTGCTCTATAGGTTTCTTTTTATATTATAAACTCATTTTATTGTATGACTTTTATAACACTAGGCAACTTAACAAGATCACAAACTCCATAATGTATTATAAAATTTCTCTCTTTTTTATGGCATCAAATCATAACATGAATTCTTTATAACTCATGACATGTGAAAATGTTTCATGATCATGTTCAACTCCAATGCTATAGTCTAACTCTTAAAAATACATAATGTAG
>NW_021529811.1:0-317 GCF_001605985.2 Dendrobium catenatum | reverse complement strand
CTTAAAATTTTTAATTCGATTTAAGTAGAAAAATTTTTTTAAGTCCTTAAGAGCCTATGATTGGGTTCTAGGCTAAATCAAAATACGACATGCAATAATCGCCAAAAAAGTACAAAAAGCATGCAGTCCTAATCGCAATCAACACATCAATTAATAAATAAATCAATTAAATATATCAAATTGAATGTCCGTAGGCAAGTGCCTCTTATTATTACATCCCAGAATTTTACAGAAAATTAAAGTGGCCAGGCACCACTGACGACAACCCGGATTCTACTCATAAGACTTAAGTGATTTTGAGATTTGAGATTCTTCTC
>NW_021529810.1:0-1823 GCF_001605985.2 Dendrobium catenatum | reverse complement strand
CCCTTTGGGAAGATACATCCTTCTTTGATAAGGCTTTAGATGTGAATTCGACGATCATACTTCTTGAATATTATAACTGGATATTTAGTTGAACTTTACCTTGTTCCCTCGGGGCCATGCAAAATTCTCCTTAGAATCTGGTCATGATATTCAAGATAAGTTTCACAATTCTAAGTCTGAACACCGTTATGAAATTTTATTTTCGTCCTTCGGGATGATATACTCTTTCGAATGAGTTGATTCGACTCTAGAAATAGAATTCAATCTAAATTTTAAAAATTCCCAATGAAAATTAATATTTTTCAAAGCCTATTTTCGAAATTCCACCAACAAAAAAATGGCACGCCCGGTGGGACAAATCTCTCTCTCCATCTTTAATAAGAATGAAATTTTGTTTCATCGGTAGTCTTAACTACCTTCCTTCTGTTGGTCCCTCAACCCATTTCTTCCTTAGGGGAGTGTGGCCAACATCTAAAAATAATTTAAAACATCAAAAGAGAGGTTCTACCTCCCAAAATTTGTTACATGCTAACTTAATCATCCTTATTTTGACCTTCTACCCTGGGATTTCCTATGAGGCGACAGTGTCAAATCAGGTCCCTAAATATTCTTTTTAAAATTATGATTGACAAATGTCATATTCAATATATCAACCTTTAAGATTGAAAGGAGTTTGAAAAATCCTTAATTTTAAGAAGTTTTGAAGTATTTTAGTCTTAACCCCTTTACTCCCCTTTAAATTTTAGGAATGAGGAGGGTTAGACTATTTGCTTTAACTTGGGTGTATTTCTTACAATTCCATAAGCCTTCGGGCAAGGGGAAACTCTGTCCATTGTTTTTTGGATTTTGTAGAAAAAATCCATCCTAAATCATTCAAAATTCAAATTCCCTTCAAAACATAGAAAACAAAATAATAACAATTTTCTCCAAATTCCAAACCCTCATATGCTTCCCTATACGACCATCTTATGGGCTAACATATGTTGACCTCTTGACAAAACCCTTCTTTTGGCATATACTTAGTCTCTTTATCTTCCTAACGTGTATTGGGTGTTTTCTACCACTCAACATGTGTTGGAAGGTTGAGACTATTCTACAAGTCTTAAGTCTCAAAATAACAAACTCTTTTCCACTTCTCTTAAAAGAAATCTAATTACAATCCCTTCTTTAATTTTAAAAAAATTCAAATGGCTGGCAAGTTAATTTTCACCTTTGACCGAGAACTGTCCTCAACTGTCAATGATCAAGGAAGGACTGTGATTTTTGGACTGGGATTTGATACCCTAGAGTTTTATATGGATGGACATAAGGTAGTCAAACTGGATGCCAGTAAAAATCCTACCCCTGAACTTGAACTGATTGTGAGAGCTACATCTGCTCTACCAGTAGAGATTGAGACACAGAAACTGCCTGAACCAGTTGTTAAGACCCCCACTGAAGTTAAGTCAGTTTTTGAGGAAGGATCTAGTTCTACACTAAGAATCAAAAGAAGAACTATTTGAGGAGACTTAGAAAGAAGATCTCTAAAGAAAAGAGAGTTGTACCTTTTAAGACTTTAGCTCAAGTAGAGACTGAGGCTGATGAGGAGCTACCTATTCCTGCTTCCTCCCCCCTTCTGAAAGGGAGCCGCTTTTACCATATAGCTTCTGCTCAAGGGGAGGAGAGGATAGCTAGGATAGCCCATTCCCCACCATGCCCAGTCGACTACTCGACTAAAAAGACTCCAAAGGAAAAGCATCTGCAGAAAACAAGGGCTTTGAGAAACATAATTCATACCTGTGCTGCAAAATCTGGGCAAACAAAGGAGCAGTACATGAAACAGT
>NW_021529809.1:0-267 GCF_001605985.2 Dendrobium catenatum | reverse complement strand
TTTCCTACAAATTTCTCTCAGTTTTCTACAGTTTTTCCGCTGTTTTTACTGTTTTTCTGCTCCGGACAGCAGTATGTCGTAGAGTTTTGCTGTAAAGGTGAATAGGAAATACTTGATTTCAAGTGTTTCCTATCAAATTGGTATCAGAGCATCGTTTTTGGGTCCTTAGGCAGCTGAAATCCTGATTTTTCAGCAAGTTTTTGGCTTCCGAAAGTGATATTTTTGAGATTCATTGGGAAGAAAGATGGCCGGAAAGAAGGTTGACAT
>NW_021529808.1:0-1223 GCF_001605985.2 Dendrobium catenatum | reverse complement strand
AATCAACCACTAAAATACATATTTAATAAAGTAACAACCATAAACTTTATTTAAATATAGAATAAAAAATATAAAAGCCAAAAGTTAGAAGGACTTAACCAAGTAACAAGCTACAAATTTGTCTTTCCTTCTTTCAAATGTATGCACACAATTTTCTTTACAAACCCTCTCACTCACACTCCCTAATTCAATTGAAAAATGCAAGAAATTTATGGCAAAAGAGTCTTTCCTACCAGAAACTCAACTTCCTATTCATACTTCATACAAAAATAACTTCCTAATTGCTCATAACAATGCAGCACATAATGTGTGGTGTGTAAAACTCAATTATAACTACACCATTGAATAGTTATAGCTTTGCAACAATATGCATGAATCATCGTGGTGCTTCATGTGTGTAATTATCCACACTAACATTGTCGTGATGACTTGGCACTACATCATGGAATTTTTTAGCTTTGCCAGTAAACTTTTAGCATTGTAGCACCAATCTCTCGGTCATGAACATCAAAATTTCTTCTTCATAGTGCCATGAGATAGGACTTACATCTCTATGATGATGGGTTAATGGTGTTGCGGTGTTGAAGTGTTAGCTCTATAACGTAAATATCTATATATTTGCACAAAATATTCTCCTTTTGGTGTTGTGGCGCTGAGTTGATGGCACCGATGTGTTGAGCTCTCTATTTGAGTAACAAATTTTCCTCATAGCACTAAAATGGATTATACAGTAACTAATGTTAATAAAATTTTAAAAAATGAAAATTATTAAATTAATAAGTACTTTTATTTTAAAAAATGTTTTTTCTTATTTCTTTATTTTTACCTTCTTAATAGAAATTGAAGTTAACGAGAATATTGTTAATTTACACACTCGACATCAAGCTATAAAGTTTTCCAGCAATTGTTAAAGCTTCAAGGTTTATGAAAATTTAGTTTTTATTTCATGTCATTTGGGTTTCTAGAGAGCAAGTTACGCTAGGTAGAACCTATGGCTCCATTTCTTGGCTAGTTGCTGGAATTGGGATGGTCGACCACTAACACCTTCTCAACCATAATTTCACTCAAAATAAAACTTCACCAATATAGCCTTGCTCTCATAGGCAGCTTAAGAGAGCGTCTCATCCACCAATTTTATCATATCAATGATCCATGCCCACACCCAACGCCATCCCATTTGTATCATTATCACCTTAACAACTTGAAACAATCACTCAAATCAT
>NW_021529807.1:0-833 GCF_001605985.2 Dendrobium catenatum | reverse complement strand
ATATGAATCTCCGAATGAAAGCCAGTTGTCCTTGCATGGAATGGAGTTGTTGGAGGCTCTTTGGAGGTGGTATCTCCATGATTACCTTGATCTTGTTGGGGTCGACTTCGATGCCTCGATGTCGAACAACATAACCTATGAATTTTCCTGAGGATACCCCAAATGCGCACTTGAGAGGGTTTATCTTCAGATCATATTTTCTGATCCTCTCGAACACGATCCTCAAGTCATGAAGGTGATCTTTTCGGTCCATGCTCTTAATGACTAAGTCATCTACATACCATTCGACCTTTTGATGGATCAAATCATCAAATATACGAGTCATAGCCCGTTGATAAGTGGCACCAATATTCTTCAGGCCGAAGGGCATAACCGTATAGCAGAATATGCCTATTGGCGTTCTGAATGATGTATGTCTTTCATCTTCATGCGCCATTTTTATTTGATTGTAGCCTGACGATCAGTCCATGAAGGAGAAAATATCATAGTTGGATGTATTGTCAACTAGGAGCTCTGATACTGGGAGCGGAAAGTCATCTTTCAAGCACGCCTTATTGAGGTCCCTGATGTTGATGCAGATACGAATTTGGCCATTCTTCTTCTTTACAGGGACGATATTGGCAATCCAATCAGGATATTTTTCTTCGCGAATGAAGCCTGCTTTTATGAGCTTCTTTGTTTCTGCAAACACCTGTTCTTCAATCTTCAATCTTATTCTCTTTGGAGCTTACTTGATGGGTTCTGCATCAGGCTTGATGGCTAATCTGTGAACTGCCATATCAGGGGATAAGCTAGGCATCTCAGCATATGTCCAAGCAAAACAGTCCCTGAAT
>NW_021529806.1:0-605 GCF_001605985.2 Dendrobium catenatum | reverse complement strand
GATTTGCTAATGAAGAGTCATTCGTGCATAACTCAATTAAAAATGATGAAGAGCATGACTGTTGGCAAGCAGAGCTCTGCATTGGGTACCCATATTCACACCCACCCATACCCAATGGGTATGGGTGGGTATGGGTACGCCCATGACCTTATGGGTGGGTATAGGTTGGTACTCAACATCTTATATTATTACAATCATCACTACATAGTGTGCAACACTTAACCATGCTGCGACTACGATAAATTATGATATGCGTTTTGAAAGTTTGCAATTAGAGCAAAGGGCATCAAGCCTCAAGGCCATCAATCCATGGCAGATTACGTTCAAAAAATATGGAAAGTGGGTGGGTATAGCTGGGTATGGCATCCCGAAGGCCACCATGGGTGGGTGTGGGTGGGCGAAGCTCATCCGAGTAAAGGATGGGTACCCCTTGGGTACCCAATCAGGACCCCATGTAGGGCTTTGTTGGCAAGCACGACACTAGAAAAAACTATCAAAATGATCTCCGATCGTTAAACGGACTGCGTTGATGCGATCAGAGCATTAGATTTACCTAAGGGGGATCTCTCGCAATTGAATTGGGTGAAGGCAGTCGAAATTGATAG
>NW_021529805.1:0-1049 GCF_001605985.2 Dendrobium catenatum | reverse complement strand
AGTTTTTACAGTCACAAAGTAGCCATACTCAAACTTGTATTGAATGTAACGTCGTGAGGAATGGGAAATTCCAAGAAGCTGAAAAGCAAGAAATAAATTTTACAAGATATGTTATTTGCGCAAGTTTGGGTAACAAGAACAGTTTTAGATGCTCTATTCTTTAGTGCTTGAATCAATTAGGGAAAACAATATATTTTGTTTTCATGAAAACAAATTTTTCAAGTGTTCATCATTCAAATAGAAATCAACTTTCTATTTTAAATTTAAATGAGAATTAAATTTTTAGAAATGATTATATGTAGCCGACTCCATATAGTGGGATAAAGGCTTGTTGCTCTTGTTGACAAAAATCTGAAAATGTTTAACCATAATTTTTTCTCCACTTTTCGCATGACTATTCTTCATTCTTTTATTCTCTTCAAACCCAAGTATGATTCATCCATCAACTATGCTCACTGTAGATAAAGGAAGGCCAATCAAAGCTGGTTGTCTAAAATTTAGTAAATATTTATAGAGATTAAATAGAATTCTCAGGAATGCATACAAACACAATAAAAAATAGAAAAATATCCATCTACTTTGTTGAGTTTATATAATACAAAACGTGCATTAAATATATTGAGTTTTTTTTTTTTTCAATTTGTTGCATTTTCCCAATAAATCAAACTACAAAATTTATATATATGGATGCCCTTGAGTTTCTATATTTGATACTTAGGTTATCAAACAGTCTCTTGAGTTTCATGTAAAAGCTATAATGCAAATGATAAATAGTTTATGGAATCCATGCTACTAAAAACTTACACATGATTAAAGTTATATTTTACCTAACACTAAAGTTATAGTTTACCTAACGCTTTCTCCATATCAAATCAATTATCTCCCCCATAATTTTTATATATAACTTTTTAGCATTGGATATATTTAGACAAATTCATGTTCTGCTTTATTCTATAATTTTTTTCCCATAACAAATATTTCACTTTCTTTTTAGGATTATTTCTATAACTTATCCGCATCTAACATATTGAGGTTGTGATTGTTCCTGC
>NW_021529804.1:0-1577 GCF_001605985.2 Dendrobium catenatum | reverse complement strand
GTACTGAAATATAACATATTAAGCATAACATTTTTTTGGTAAATTTCATGTATAGTATTTCTTCAGGTATCGGCCATTAATTGGCGGCATGTGCCTCTAACCATTCATATCGATCAATTGATAAGCTCCTCCTTGGTACACTTACTTGATGATGGAAGATCCTTCCAAGTCGGATACAAATTTACCACCAATTTTTTGATGCGGGATAATTGGCCTTCTCTACACCAAAGTTAATTCTCCTTCTTAAAATGATCGAGGATGCACCATCCGATCAAAGGACTTTATCATCCATGCTTGGTAAATCTTTAGGTTTTGTTTAGCTTGTAACCTAACTTCATAGAGTGCATAAAACTGCTCCATTCTCAATCGAGTATTTTGTTCTTGAGTAAGCTCATTCTGGATAGCGACTCGAAAAGATGGAAGTTCAACTTCTAGTGACAATACTGCTTCAACTCTGAATACTAGTGATTAAGGAGTGGCTTTGGTTAGCATTTTATAAGTTGTATGATACGCCCATAACACTTCTTCCATCTTCGTATTCCACTCTCTTTTATTCTTGGTGAGAATCTTTTTTAGAAATTTCACTAGTATTTTGTTGAAGGCTTCTGCCAGGCCATTTACTATTGGATAGTATATGGATGAATACCGCCAATCGATCTTATGTCGATCAACAAATTTATTAATCTTAGTGCTTTTGAAAATTGTATCATTGTCCGAGATTATGCGGCGTGACACGCCAAATCTGTAGACGATATTATGTGTTAAGAAGTTAATCATATGCTTTGACATTACTTCTTTGAACGTAGCCGCTTCTGCCCACTTAGAAAAATAGCCGATCACTAAAAAAATGAAGTAATGTATTGCTGATAATGGTATATCTATTGGCCCGATAACATCAATACCCCAACATTCAAATGGCAAGGATTCTATCGTAGAGTGTAATGGATTTGGCGGTTGATGTATAACATCACTGTGAATCTGACACTCATTGTACCTTTTAGCATGGTTAATACAATCTTTTACCATTCTTGACCAAAATTAGCCAATTCTTTGTATTTTAACAGCTATCTTAGGACATAACTAGTGCACTCCAGAAAGTTCTTCATGAACTTCCACAACCACTTTATCAGCTTCTTTTGTCCTTAGGAACCTTAACCGCATTTGATTAAAAGCTCAACAATATTGCGTGTCATTGACAAATGCATCTTATAATGCCCTCTTCCTTATTTGAGCAGCTAATGACTTATCCGTTGATAGTTTACTTTCTTTGAAATAGTAAATGAAAGGCTTCCTCCAGCGTCTTCTTCCTCGACATCTAGGCAATGCAATCAAAATTCTGAAGCTTGAATAGCCTTGCATCTTTTCTTAAAAGCTTATTATTCTGCAGGTTGATCTTCAATATCAACTGATTGGGGAGGTTGACCATCAACTAGAGTTGTATCCTGCTGACTTGAGCTTGATATTCCCTCTTCTTATGGGAATTATAATAATACTAGCTCTAAGACTCGATGATTGTGCACTATAATTATTATAGGACAGTCATCATCCATATTTGTCATTTTTTTAGTCAATTTGGC
>NW_021529803.1:0-368 GCF_001605985.2 Dendrobium catenatum | reverse complement strand
TCTAGACTCACCTGCAGGGTTATCCTAAGTAGTTAATAAAGAGAGCAATTATTCCCAAGCAGTTGTATATATGTGCAGAAAAGTAAGTAAAGCATACTGGTCACGCTCTTTTATTTGGGGGCTTTAACAGCTGAAGCACCTGTGCAAGCATTTATAATAATTAACATTTATTATTAACTTAGCCCCCCTCTTTTTTTATTGCCCTGCATGAGCATGGCCACCTGTAGAAAATTATGTGAACATCTAGATCGTGCCTAACCTAAGGGTAATCTAGCCGCCAAACACACCAGTCCATCCACAGAGTGCAGAAAAGTAAGCAGACACAACGAAGCAATTTCATCCACAACATGCAGTGAAAACCACAAAAA
>NW_021529802.1:0-288 GCF_001605985.2 Dendrobium catenatum | reverse complement strand
TTGTCCCTGTTAAGAAGAAGAACGGTCAGATTCGTATATGTATCGATTTTCGGGACCTCAATAAGGCTTGTCCAAAAGACGACTTTCTGCTCCCAGTATCAGAACTACTAGTGGATAACACGTCTAACTATGATATGTTCTCTTTTATGGACGGATCGTCGGGTTACAATCAAATTAAGATGTCAACTGAGGATGAAAAACACACATCATTTAGAATGCCCATTAGTATTTTCTGTTACACAGTTATGCCTTTTGGCCTTAAGAACGCTGGTGCCACTTATCAACGGG
>NW_021529801.1:0-230 GCF_001605985.2 Dendrobium catenatum | reverse complement strand
AATAGCAGCTTGATCCATAGAGGTGCATTTAAGCAGTTGTTTATAAAACTGCTATCCATTATTAGTGCTGAAAGAAGATCTGCAACACATACGGTCTCTCTACAAAGACAAATGTATGTGTTAAATGTCACTTATGGGTAGATGCAGAAAGACTTCAGTAAATACAGTATCCTGAAGTCAATTCCAGTCTGTGAAAGAATACATCTACCTGTCCACTCATAACAATGACG
>NW_021529800.1:0-336 GCF_001605985.2 Dendrobium catenatum | reverse complement strand
TACATGAACCAAGTTTTTAGGATGGACTACTTTGGTCCGTGGGGTTAAGTGTACTCAGGAGGCCTGGTTCCTTGAGCTTCATGACACAATGTCACGAAATGGTTGATGAAAAATCTAAATTAATTTAATCCTTAAAATTGAAAACTAATCAAATTAGCTAAAATCCATTGCTCTTCTAATCTCTAACGAATCAAATTTATTTAATCAATCAAACTAAAAAGATGCATTCCAAAATAAACCTTAACACATTAATATTTCAACTCTAAACAAAGTTTCCATATTGACCTTTAACAAACTCAAACATCAAAAACTATTTGACAAATTACCCAGCTTAGG
>NW_021529799.1:0-693 GCF_001605985.2 Dendrobium catenatum | reverse complement strand
TATTACAAGAGCAATTATTGGAAGAATTGAATGAATTGTTATCAGAACAATAGAAATTGATTGTGAGTTGGATATATTGGGTAGATTAAGGTACATTATTTTCATACATAATTGATTCCATATGTGAATTGTTCAAATCACATATAAGTGTGTAAATGAACAGTGTAATGGATGTACTAGAGTGTGATGTACCAAATGAGCAACATAAGACAACTCTAATACCATCAGACACTATTATGCAGCTGGGCAGTATTATATCACAAGTGATGGGCAATACTCAAAATAAGCCATCTAGGAATAAGAAGGAACAAGGAGACAAGCACTTACATACATTTTATAAATTGAAGCCTCCATTATTCAAAAGAGTCGTAGGTCCATAGGCTGTAGAAGATTGGTTACTAAGGATAGAGAAGATCATTGATAATATGTGGTGCTCAAAGAATCAAAAGGTACCATTTTCTATATTTTTATTTGAAGAAGAGGTTGAGGGATGCTGTATTGGACAGTAGAGAGATAAATTCTAGGGGAAGAGCAATGTTGAGATCAATTTGGATGAATTGACTATAGTGTTCAGGATGTGGTTAGTACCTCCATTAATGAGGCGATAAATGCAAGAAGCCTTCGTTAAATTGGAGCAGAGATGTAATATAGTGTTGCAATATGAGGTTGAGTTCATCGCATTGGCAGGTACAC
>NW_021529798.1:0-598 GCF_001605985.2 Dendrobium catenatum | reverse complement strand
CTCATCATCATCAGAGCTTTGGGTGCTTTACTGGGTGGCCTGGAGGTGTTGCGGATCCATGGGATTGACAGAGGGTTGAAATGGGTGGGTTTGGGATGGGGGGCAGCAATGTATAGCTGCTGGAAATAGCTCTTACAGCCACCAAACAGCTGCTGGAATGTCAATGGCAGCAACCTACAACACAAGCCTAAGTTGTCTAAGTGTTTGGGTGGTGTTGGGTGAGTGGACAGCAGCAGGTTAAAGGCTTAGGGTCACCTAAACAGCCACTAAACAGTGCAGGAAAACTCTGGACAGCAGGTGTGTTAAGTGCGGCAAGTGACTTAGGTGAGGTGGTGGGTGGTAAATGACCAAACTAACACTTGGGTAACCTAAACATGAAAGTTAACTATGAAAATATGATGCTGGAATTTACTGGACAGCAAATGAAATCAGTAAATAACATGTTTTGGCAATGTTATGCATGTAAACGAATAATGGCAATCTAAAACGGACTTCCTAGGATGCATCTAACATGAGCAAAGCATGCTAGCCATGCTCTGATACCAAATATGATGTAACACAATGTAAATCCAGGATTTGTTTTAAGAAGTTTAACAAG
>NW_021529797.1:0-294 GCF_001605985.2 Dendrobium catenatum | reverse complement strand
TAAAAATGATGATATAAAAATTTTATATTTCATATTTTAATTTGTAATATAAATGTACATAAGTTCAATTTGAATTAAGAAATTAAAAAATTACGGAAAGAAATAACTACCACATGTGGCGCTTTGCGCATCTTTTTCAATTTTGTGGCATAATTTTATGCATCTTTTCTCTTGTTGGGCTTATTTTGTGCCTGTTTTTCACATTGCGAATCATTGCGCATTTCTTTTGATATTTTTTTTTGTACATTTTTACAATCTTCAAGAGTAATTGTATTCTTTCCAAAATCAATAATC
>NW_021529796.1:0-884 GCF_001605985.2 Dendrobium catenatum | reverse complement strand
TTGCTTTAATCTCACTAAGGGTATATTAGTCTTATTTGAAAGTTTTAAAAACTTCGCCATTTTTTAATTCCCAAACTAATCGAAATTCCATATATATTCTTTATACCGTTTTGCTCGAAATTTTATGTTCAATTTAATAAAATTAATTTTGTTAAAATACGATGACTTTGAAAAATTTACTTAAATCTCGTTGCGGCGCATCAAAAAGCGTGCGAGGTCTAAAATTATTATTTTTTGGGTTTTACAATTCTCCCCTCCTAATAAAAATTTTGTCCTTGAAATTTACATACAACATCTAGTTACAAATTAATCAACATCTTCCATTTCCATTAACATAAATTTTAACATAGAACAGAACAAACTAAATATCTGAAATATCATAACAAAATAATATGATCAACCTCAAAATATCCTACATAACATAACAAGATAAACTACTAAATCTCAAACACCAAAACATCAGATTTAATATTACGAATCACTAAAAATAGACAATAAATTCATCTCAATTGTCATTGTCAGGATCTACTGATTCATTGGGCTCCTACTGAGTCAAAGTATAAACTCGTGGTCGAACATTCTGCCTGGATTGATTTTTCACTGAACCTGCAACTAATGGTTCTATCATCTTTTGTTTGTCAAAGTTCCTCTGTGAAGGTGTTTTCTTTGATCTCATTTCTCCTGAAGTTTTCTGAACCAATGCAGGACAATATTTTGCCATGTGTCCAGGCTGATGACACTGTTGACCTGCATCGTATATCCAAAAGAGCAAAAAAGAGAAGCAAAAAAAATCCAACGTGCATACCTGCTGTAACCGTCGGGTCCTCAAAACCTTGCCGAAATCCAACTGAAATCGGCGCCGAATAGGTCATCTCCCGCGATTC
>NW_021529795.1:0-349 GCF_001605985.2 Dendrobium catenatum | reverse complement strand
GCTGATTATCATAATAAAAAAATAATTAAATTAGTAAGATATGAGAAAAAATAATATTAAAATTGAATTTAAACGAGTAAAGAGGTATGCACGTATATATATATTATTAGAAAATGTTACTCATATCTACACCCTTTTATGAAAATATCAAGACTATGGCATAAGATCTGAAGAAGATATGAACGAGTCAAATCTTCTAAAAAAACAGTTGTGCAGTAATCAGTTAAAGCAGAATACATAAGCATCAAGTATCACTTTATCGCAGAAGTAGAAGCAAATAAAGAGATAATTAAGCTCATGTATAGCAAGACTGAAGAACAAGTACTGCTAGTAGAAATATTTACAAAGG
>NW_021529794.1:0-233 GCF_001605985.2 Dendrobium catenatum | reverse complement strand
TAGTTTATTTGAGTGTTATGGCCCAAGGGGCATTTTTATAATTTTCTATTTTTCTCATGTTATGGCCTATAAAGAAGGGCCTTAAGCTATTGTAAGATGATGGTTGATTAATATGAAAAAATTTGTTTTCCACAATGTGTTCTTTTCTTCTTTCCTATGAGAGGAATCGAAGTTGTCACCAGTCGCAGGATGGGTTCGGGCTCGTGAGTTGAAGTCCCTTGGAGAAGGGCAAC
>NW_021529793.1:0-289 GCF_001605985.2 Dendrobium catenatum | reverse complement strand
GATATATCCTACGGTGCGCAAGAGGGAGCACCCAAAAGAAGGAAGACAATAAAAATAAGCTTGGAATAGCAGCTTCCCATAAATAATCCCATCAACACAAATACCTGCAATAGAACAAAGTGATACCCACCACAACAATAGAACAAGAAACAGTAATAACTAGCAATAAGAAGATTCACTAAATAATGATTAAGACAAATTAAAATATAAAAGAAGGACTCATAAAAAGCCACCTGGTAAGAGAATACCAATAACCCGAGAGGTGAGAAGGCCAAAAGTAAGAGCCCAC
>NW_021529792.1:0-226 GCF_001605985.2 Dendrobium catenatum | reverse complement strand
CAGTGGGCTAGGCTACGCGCGGTAGACAAGGTCATGCGGTCGCGGGTCGCTCTCATTCGGGCATGCAGACCAGCGGTCACGTGCGTTCGGGCATACGCGAACCACGAGGTCGCATGCAACAGCGGGCAGGCAGGGCAGCGGGGTGCGGGGGCATGCGGGTAGGTTGCACGACTTGATGTACGCAGGAAGGCTGATTTTTTCAGGTCATTCCGGGTCATTTCGGGTT
>NW_021529791.1:0-451 GCF_001605985.2 Dendrobium catenatum | reverse complement strand
ATTCCTTGTTCATTTATCTTCCATGTTCAGTCATGTGAGGATGTTTACAGCCTTAGGCTGTCTGCTCATAGAGCTTCGGTCTCTCACCGGAGCTAGTGTTTTCCTCTTTTGGATGATATGTCCCTTGGAATTATGGCAAGGAAGATCCTTAGCTGATTAATTGTGAATTTTACTGTTCCGATATAAATCTATTTCGATTGACATTTCTTACTCCTGCAATACATGATTAGGTTGTTTATCAAAGTTAAGTTTTAATTTAGGTGGATTTTTCTGTGGTTGGGCAAAGGTTAAGGAACTTAAGATTTATGCTATATTGATTTATAATGATTTGATAAGTTATAGTTTAGCCACGACCAAAGGGTTTTCCTTCAATAGTTTAAAGTTGAGATTTACGTTAATATTGTGTATTAATCTTGCATGAATGTAAATCGACAGAGTGTTTCCTTCTTGA
>NW_021529790.1:0-204 GCF_001605985.2 Dendrobium catenatum | reverse complement strand
GTTGTTGTTATTTCCCTTCTTTCCGTATCATCTTAGAGATTTGTTGTAGGTGATCGTTGAATTCTACTTGGTTCTTTGAGACTTTCCTTCTCCTATCTTCCCACTTTGGTTGGGCGGATGATTAACTTGTTCTTTCTCTTTATTGATTTGGTTTTCGTTAGCTGATAGCATTTTCTTAAGGACTTTCTCTGGTCGACCTTGAGG
>NW_021529789.1:0-241 GCF_001605985.2 Dendrobium catenatum | reverse complement strand
TTCTCTAATGATTACATGAATTAGTTGGCATCCAAAGATTTGTCTTAAGTATCATCCGTTAACAAGTTTCTGTAAGTTTGATCACGAGGTTGGTCTCTTTTTCCTTTCTCTTCTCTAAACGTTAGATACGAAATTTCTTCTTGCTTGTTTTTGTTATTATTGGATATTCAAGAGGATGTTTGGTGCAAGATATGGAAGTTGTCGTGACTTATCTAATTTCATGAACTTTGACATTGGGAGC
>NW_021529788.1:0-441 GCF_001605985.2 Dendrobium catenatum | reverse complement strand
GAGTGTTATAAATGGGTGCGAATAGTTCCATGCAAGAATTGCATTTTTATTGCATTATCTGGTTTCATCTAAATCTATTGCAAGTTAGATGAAGATCCATATTAGAAAATCTGAAATTCTAAACCCTAGCACATCCTACATCATATTTATATCAAAGATTAAGGCTGTTTCACAATATCTTTATGATTAGGACTTAATAAAAAGGTTAGTTAATAAAACAACAAAAATATACAATTTGAAAAAAAAATTAATGGTCATGATTCTAAAAGATTTAATAAAATTGTTATGGAGTTGAGAGTAATATTTTCATATTCAATGGAATATAAAATACAAAGACATCTTCATACTCTATAGACAACTAAAAAGAATTCATTAAAAATATTATAAGTTAAACTTTCAGAGAAATAAATTTGCTAAAGAAATTAGTGGGATCTACTCAAA
>NW_021529787.1:0-356 GCF_001605985.2 Dendrobium catenatum | reverse complement strand
AGTTCAATTCAGATTCAATCTTGAATTCCAAGGTCTAACAAAAGTTTGAGTAGAAATATAGTTCAAGCTCAAGATGAGCTTCTTCCATTTGCTCGAGTCCACTATTGTTCGAATTATGCTCAGTTGAGTTCAATGTGCAAGTTTAAATTTGTCCAAATTTGTTCATTTGATTTCAAATTTTGAGTTCGATCGAACCCAAATTCTAGTCCAACTTGAGTCCAACTCAAATCTTACACATATTCTTGCTTGAGTTTTGCTTAAGCCATGACTTATTTGGGTTTGAGTTCAATTAAATTAATTAGTAAGCTCATTTTTGTTCAAACAAGTCCAGGTCCAAGCTCTTTTTTTGTTCAAGT
>NW_021529786.1:0-350 GCF_001605985.2 Dendrobium catenatum | reverse complement strand
AAATTATCACTTAGCTACAATCCTCTAATCACCATCATTCATCTATTATTGTCCGACCACCATCGCTTGCCTATAATCCTCCCTTTATTGCATTGACGCCATTGACTTTATTATTTGCCGCACATATCATCACTCATAAGATCAATATTTGTCATCATTGACATCAAAAGTTCTTTGTGTTGTCATTTTCTACTACTTTCTTTACACAATTTCCAGTAGCAGGATTTCCATTAAAGGGGGGATGATTAATGCAGTACTGAACATATTTATGGACTTTGACATGTCATTATCTAACATAATACAAAGAATTTAACCCCATAGAACTAACATTCAAATGTGATGTCTCATGT
>NW_021529785.1:0-1051 GCF_001605985.2 Dendrobium catenatum | reverse complement strand
GTTTGCAGACTATGATCCTTCGGACCTCCGTCGTCTGCTGACTACATTCTTCGCCGACTATGGTCCTCCCGACCTTCGTCGCCCGCCGACTACGGCCCTCCCGACCTTCGTTGCCCGCCAACTACGGTCCTCCCGACCTTCGTCGCCTACCGACTACGATCCTTCTAACCTCTGTTGTCTGCCGACAACGGTCCTTCCGACCTCCGTCACCCGGTGACTACGATCCTCCAGACCTCCGTCGCAATACAATGGTCCTTTTGAACTATGTCGCTCACAGACTACGATCCTTCCGACCACTGTCACTCGCCGAATATGGTTCTTTCGATCTACATCGCTCATCGACTATGGTTTGCCACCCCAAACAAACATATCAACATTGATTCTTCCAACTTCCACTATGCAATGCATTTTATATGATGCATATTTGTTACTTCGATCCAAGGCCTTCCTCCTAAGGATGGGCCTCATTTGTAATCAATTACAAGCACTAGTGGATTCATTCAAACTGGGCCAAACCCCGTGGTTTTTCCCCCTTTTTAGGGGTTTCCACGTAAAAACTCGTGTCTCTTATGAACGCTACACCCTCATCTCTTTAATCTGTTTGTGTGTTGAATCTTCGTACAAAACTAAGGCATTAATCTTTATATTTCTCTACCGCCGCGAATTTTCCAAGACGCAACAAGTGTCACAGTAAATCTGACTTGTTTAAGACCCGTTCCAATACATTTTCTTATAAAGGATATGTTCAATAGCTAACGCTAGCGCATCCGTTATTTATTTGTTATGTATCTCATATATGGGTCTTAGAATCTTATTTATTATAAATTATATGAGCTAGTTATAGATAACTATTGACTTTATTGCTTAATTTTCTGCTCTTGGTAGTTATATTGCCTTCGAGAGCTCTTATTTGCAATTATCTATGAATCTTTCTGCTGTGAAAAATTTATTGGATTAAGATTTTATTTGAGATAGTTTTATTATTGTTTTCTAAAGTAATTTTTTAATATAAAATTTTTTTAAATTAAAAATTTTTATACAAATTTAAAAA
>NW_021529784.1:0-2942 GCF_001605985.2 Dendrobium catenatum | reverse complement strand
GCACTGTGCGTGAGATATAAAGAAGGTAAACCCCTTGACTTGCTTTTGCATGTATTCTTAGCATAATGTTTTCAACTTCCTATCGCCCAGCCAACCTCAAGACCACAGTCCATAGCTACACCAACAAGGGTGCTTATGCTGAAAGGAAATCGCAAACCGTCTCACGTCGCAGAGGAACCTCCTGCATTGGAATTGCTTACTACTAGCTCAGGCAATAAAAAGAAGAATGTGAGGGCTGAAGTCAATATTCACATTCTTCCATTGACTCACATAAGTGTGTCAGTTAGACTCTGATTTTTTTCTATTGCCATCCAAACCGTAGCATCGTCTAAGCTCCAGAGGTGCCACGAAGGGACTGAGACCCTACTAGAAGCGAGACGTGACTTCAACCGGAGAGACACTCTGAGCACATCTTTGTTAGCGCCTGAAGATTGTTTCACTGCTAAACCGGAAACTCTGCCTGAAATATCTGTAACCCCCGACAGAAAATGGCTGTTTCAGAGGGGGTCATCAGGGTAGTCGAGTATAAACTAGCGTTCAACTGTACTTACCTTCAACGCTGCGCGCCTTGACATGAACGCTTGCGTTGGAGCGGGAGTCCTGCACTATGACTTCTTTCTTGCTCAGAACGAGAAGCTGCTGGCTTCTGTGTTTTTGTAGCTCGTTGCGTTCTGATCGGACCTTGTGAGGCTTTCATAAGGAGGTTCTTTTGTGGGTTTTCAACATTTAGAAAATAAACATCTGTGTTATGTGACTTTGAGACTTGCTATAAAAGCAATCTGAAGGTGGTATTTGGACACCCTCTGTAGATAGTCGAGTGCAAAATCGGTGCCCCTCGTAATGTTCTTAGTAGTAATATCGATGGCGTGCTCTTTTCGAGTGGGGTTCAATTATCATACTCGATTCCTCACCTGAGATGTATAGACGCAAGGTGATGTAATGAGATCTCTCTGATTTTAATCACGAGAGGTTGCCTATTTAGTGTTTTTTCATACTAGCGCCCAGCAACCTTTTGATGAAGAAGTTTCTCAAGTTTCTGAGAAATGCATCATTAGGTAATCGGCGTTACATCAATGAAGCTTGCCTAGACTACTGACTTGTCGAGTGTATGCATCGTTGCACTGCTTGCAGCGCTGCAGGCACTGGCTAAAATGTATGCTTCGGGGAGTTAAATTCATATAAGTATAAGGGCAATTGTGTGGTGCCGTCTTCGAGGAGCATCCGAATAGAGATCTTTCTAAAAGATACTAGGATATTTGACTATTGGTTTGTCTTAAGATGGTGAGATTGGGTGTATTTGGGTTTGGGGAAGAGTGGTTTCTTGGTAGTGGATCGGTTCCTCTCTCCCGTGGATGTAGGCTACGGCCGAACCACGTAAATCTTGGTGTCTTCTTCTGTGCTTGATCTCTTTGCTATTTACTTTGTATGTTCATACAATTCAATCCTGGTAGGCGCTTCCGCATAAACAAGTGGTTTGTTCTAACAAACAGCTTCTTTTCTTCCGGGAAGTGTAGCCCTTTCAATTACCGTACTTTTCTGTTTTTCCTTTCAACCTGTCTGGGAAGTGGTAGCATTTCTTTTGATTGATGTCTTTGCAACAACAACAGCCGCAGCAGCAAGAAAAAGAGTTGAGTATTCACTCCGCTGCCCTACACCCGATCACAGTGACTCCCGTACCTTGTGCAGCAAGGCTTGGCACTTTCTTCTTACAAGTTTCAAAACGTGTATTTGACGGGCGCTTTGCGAACCTTGTACGAGTGATCGCATGCTGAGGACCTAGCTTTCATAGAGTAATGAATGCCTGATGATCCGGACTACCAATCGCCTTCACGGGCTCTTTCTTAATGGCCTAACTTCACCGATGAGAAGCTTAGCGCCCTTTCCTAGTCCGGTTGGGTAGAACCTCTATGCCATTTTGCTTCTTGAGTTTCCCATAGAAAGACAAGAGGGGATCATCTAGCCCACTATGGAATTGATTGTCCACTAGGGGATTCTAGGGAGGGATTGACCGATAGCTCACCGAGCGTCCACTATGGATTTCTAGGGTCGATACGAAGTTTGAAACTTGTGGCAAATCGCGATAGTTCCCGGGGCAGATAACCTTCGGAATGAGGCCAGGAGGTATTCGATTGATCGGATTTCGAGCTAGCTCCCAATCATGCCTTTTCCCAGATAAAGATTCATTCTGGTCCGGAAGAACAGAAAGAGATTCTCCCTTATAAGCCCTCCCGGTATCTCTTCAAAAACGTATCCTTCAGGATGAATTGCCATCGAGTCAGTATCTGCTAATTCTATTGAGAGTGGAACGACTTCACCATAATCTTTTTCTCTAGTGCTTGGGATTAGGATCTAACCGCTAAGCTCTATTCGACTTCCCAGATTCTTCCTGCTTCGTCTCGTATTGAATTTTCTTAGGTCTTGAAGAACTGCGGTCTCTCGCCCTGCAAGGTCAGCCTATCTTTCGATTGATTGCTTTCCTGCAAGATGGCTTCTTTCTAATCTTCCCTGGGCACTTTACTATTCATCGTTAGACGGTTCATGTTCTGTCGCTAGGAAGTTGATGAAGGGGCCCATATTGGATTAGCGACAAAGCACCACTCATCTAGCTTGTAAGAAAGCCAGAGAGGGGGTGAAATGAACTCTGACTATACTACCTCTTCAAAGCATGTTGGCTAAGGAAGACCCGAATCCGCTCTCAAGCACTGGAAAATGTCTTACGCGAAAAGACCTGGACTGACAGACTAGAAAATGAACCTCAGATCCTGTCCTAGCAAAGTTGCTTCGCACCTGAAACCTTAAGATAGAAAAGAGGACATCTAGGTATAGGAATGTGCCACTACGCTGGGGTATGAAGCACAGTCAATATGGAGCTACTGATGCTTATTAGGCGCAAAAGGTAGAGTTTGAATTTTCCCTGATTCGCCTATCGGTTGGAGCTATTG
>NW_021529783.1:0-232 GCF_001605985.2 Dendrobium catenatum | reverse complement strand
GAAATTTGTGAAAGAAAACTTGCTTAAAGTTTTGTTATAAAATTTCAAAAATAACAAAAAAAATTAGAACACCTATTTAGGGTTATTTTTATTGAGAAAAATATTTTCACAATTCACCCCCCCTCTTGTCATTTAGTAATTTCAAGTGTTAGGTTTAATTTTAGTTTGAGCATTTTATTAATTTCTTTAATTATCCTTTAAATACAAGTCCACCAGGCTTGGAATTTTGGGA
>NW_021529782.1:0-344 GCF_001605985.2 Dendrobium catenatum | reverse complement strand
GTCTTTTGAGGAGTTTAAAACATTTTCTACTTGGATTCAGAAAAAGCTAGGTTGTGAGATTTTGACCATCCATAGTGATCATGGGGGAGAGTTTAAAAATGAAAGATTTGGAGATTTTTGTGAGGACTAGGGGATTAGCCACAATTTTTTAGCTCCTAGGACCCCTCAGCAGAATGGGGTAGCTGAAATAAAGAATCGGACCTTGGTGGAAGCCGCTAGAGCCATACTTACTGAGTATTCACTTCCAAAATACTTTTGGGCTGAAACGGTTAACACAGCTTGTTATGTATTGAATAGGGTGAATGTGAGAGCTAAATTAGAGAAGACACCCTATGAGATCCTTA
>NW_021529781.1:0-220 GCF_001605985.2 Dendrobium catenatum | reverse complement strand
GACTCGAGGTAAGGCACATTCCGCCTTTCTCAATTTTTAGAAATGTGAATTTTGACGACTTTTCTGTTCCGGATTTTGTTTATGTTAGCGAATTTTGTGTGTTATTTTCTATTGCTTCAGGTTTTACAGCGTAACTTTTGGTATATTTTTGAGATGATAATTGTGCACGTTTTGAGTATTTTATGGAAGATTTTTACCAAATATTTTGAATTCTGCGGTG
>NW_021529780.1:0-296 GCF_001605985.2 Dendrobium catenatum | reverse complement strand
AAACAGGTTTGGGCCCCTTCTTATGGAAAGTGGAATGCAATGCATGTGTGTTATGCTGTGAATCAAGAAATTTGGGTCTCCACACCTAATATGTACTATGATTAATGGTGAAAGTGTGTGCTATGTGTCTTAACATGCCACATAAAAAATATCTAACTCTAAGAAAAGGATGTACTAATATATGGTGATGATTCCTTTTATATGATGTATGCATTAATGGTTTTTTTATTTTCAAAAGTTTTTAGATTTTCTAATTTTAAAACTCCTTTTCTAACTCAGCATGAGATGATTTTAAG
>NW_021529779.1:0-205 GCF_001605985.2 Dendrobium catenatum | reverse complement strand
AGGAATCGTCCTGGCCGATAATTTAAAATACAGTATGCTTAAACTGTCTAAGAAGGCTATCTCTTTCTATTTTGAGCTTATCGTCCTGGCCGATACACGTATCGTCCAGGCCGATAGGTTAATGTTGGCTGCCTTAATTAAGAATCCTTAATTAGACTTTCTGTTTTGAGCTGATCGTCCCGGACGATATAAATATCGGCCGGGC
>NW_021529778.1:0-431 GCF_001605985.2 Dendrobium catenatum | reverse complement strand
TTTTAATCGTTTGGCAAAACTGTTTCTCTTAAAGACAACGTTAATAACATCGTTTTGAGGCGAAACGTCACTGCTCTTTTGCAACTCCTTTCCATTTTACACTTGCTAGAAGTCTACTTTACCCCTATAGTTGCTCATCTTCTTTGCCAGGACGACTTCAATTGTTCGTCCCCTTCCAGAGCTCCGTGAATGAGGGCTTTTGGAGAAGACTTTCCTCTCTCAAGCTCGATACTCTTGGGCTCGACCAGTCCTCAGTCCTAATAACCGGCGAGTTTTTTTCGCTCCCTTCAACTTGTTCTCTCCATGTATTTACGTCGAACTTATTTCAAGACGTCTTACAAGTTGTTTTTCCAATTGATAGGTTTCTATGCGCCTTGTTAACATCCACAAGTGTCAAATCCATTAAAACTTAAGGCAAAATCCCTGCCGGA
>NW_021529777.1:1119457-1140809 GCF_001605985.2 Dendrobium catenatum | reverse complement strand
TTTCATGTATCACTTGAGATTTTCAAGGACTTGATTTTGAATTTCGCAATTGTAACAAACTACTTTGATACATTATTCAATAAGATATTTTTCTGAAACCAAGTCTTGATTAGATCTCTTTTTCTTATCCAATTGATTTTTTTTTAGTTAGGCCTTTTGATTTCAAAAGACAATTTTACCCTAAAAGAAGTCCGAGCTTAGGGTTAACATGATAGGATATTTTACTGTTTTTTGGATTTTTGATATTGTTAACTCATTAACTTATACATTTTTAAAATCAATCACATGGAGACTATATCATGTTCATGCCTTGATTAAAAAAATGTTATTTCTTTGCTAGTTTTTATGGCTTTTTCGTGTTTTATCGTTGTTATTTTTAATTGATTTCATTATTTTTGGGCATTCTCTGATCATCTCCATCATTCCTCTGATTTCAAATTTTTTATCACATCGTCCTGGACAATCTGCTAATCTTTCTTCAAAAACTCCATCTGCTGAATATTTTGACTTTTCTACTCTTCATCGTTCTGGACGGTCCATTATCATCCTGGACGATATGATCATCTTCTACTATAATCATCTTGATCGTCCTGGCCAATACATTTTTATCCTGGACGATTCACGTGTTAACACGTTTAAAATCTATAAATTCGCCTAGGACGATCCATTTTTGGACAATCGTCTTGGACGATCCACTATTCGTCCTGGACAATACACGTGGCATATGATTTAAAACATTTTAAATTTGTCCGGTACGATTCATTATTGAGCATTGTCCTGGACGATCCACATAATCGGCCTGGACGATATGCTTTTTCAACGGTCGTCCGGCCTGACTCCTCGGGACGATCGCCTGTGTCTAATCGTCCCGGACGATATCTGATCGTCTCAGACGATTAGACCTCCTTCTTGACCAATCAGCCAGCCTCAATAATTGCATCGGATCATCCTGAACGATCCGACTGATCCTTTAAATTCTGAGCCGTCCAGCCATTTGTTTTCACACCAATCTCTGTCTTTGGCTTGCTACTTTATGTTCCTTGCTTTTTTCTGCTAATGGCTGGCGACAAGCATTCTCGTCACATGTCTGGAAGCTCCTCGAGGGCCACACTGGACCCTCGATTTTGGGAAGCAGACGATCAGGCTGCCTACCACCGATACAAAGATTGCATTCTTACTCTCTCCAGATTAATCAATCCAAATCACCTCTCATATCCGGTACTCGACCTATTCACTCACACCTCTTTATGTTTTATTCTCACTATCGCAATATCTTTTAATTCACAACTTATCTTTGAATTTTATGCCAACCTCCGAATCAATTCTTCCTACACTACTCTCATCTTATATGTGAATCGACGCCCTATCGAGATCGCATACCAGGATTGTGCAGAATTGCTACAGCTTTCCACCATTGGGGATAAGCTGCATACCCTGGTTTCTGATCCCGATTTTAACTGGGCTACAACCAATCACTTTCTTCGTCACACCAATGCCCCCTTTCATGTTGGAGAGATTAACTCTTTACTTAAAGATGTTAGGATGATACAGCACGTCCTTCGCACCTCTGTGATTCCCAAAGCCGGCGACCGAATCCATATCACTCCCTTTCTTTCACTCATCACTTTTTATATTATAGCCAATCGTGAATTCAATTCAACTGACCTGATCTTTCGCTATATCGAATATTTGACTACAATTCGAGATCCAGGTCATAGAAGGAAGCCGAATATTGCTCTAGGACACATCATTGCATATGTTCTAGAATCCAAATACAACCTTCAATATCCTGCTCCTCCCGACCTTCAGCCACCCTTCTACTCAAACAGTTCCTTCAACGTCCTTCAGAGTACTCGTCTCGACCCAGGGGATGAGGAAGCTGATCAGGGAGGTGAGGAGGAGGAGGCTCCCGCTCCTCATCCTGCACCTGTTCCTCTCCGTTAGCACTCTCAACTGGATCAGTTGGTGGAGAGATTTGATTAGTGGGAGACCCGGTTTGAGGCCTACGTTGCTGCACAGGAGTAGCAACATACTGAGGACATCATCCACATACAGCACCAGTATGACCAGGACATGGCCTGGTTCGGATCTCAATTTGTATCATTGACCAGTTACTTTCAGTCACCACCTCCTCCGTCTGATGATCAAGGTCCCTCGTTTTACTAGTTTTTCTTTTATTATGTTGTTTTCTGTAGTTTATTTTTTATGGTTATTTTAGTTTCTGTTATATTTTTTTTTTAAGCTTCCTCCTTCTTTTTGTGATGTCAAAAGGGGAGTAATCTACTGTAACTTATACTTTTGATTCTGGAATTTAGTTAAATGTTTTTTGTTACACTATTTTCATTAGACTGTCATAACTACTTAGATTTTTCTAGTTGTGTTTGTCATCATCAAAAAGGAGGAGATTGTTGTAAATCTGAGTTTATGGATTAGACTTTTGATGATAGCAAACATTCATAATTATATACGACAGTGTTGCCTACTAACTTTTTAAGTCCATAAGATTGAGTGCAACTCAAGCCAGCTCAAGATTGGGTAGATTGAGTTTGAGTCAGTTTGTAATTTTTCCTTTCTTGAGTCCATCGTAAAAGTGGTTCTTGATGCTAAGTAACCTTGCATACACACACTTGAGGGTTTTTTGTTGCTTTATGTTTTGAGTACATCATCCTGGACGATGTTCATATTAGCCAGGATGATTTGACTAAAAATAGAAACATTAATTAGGACATCCTGGTTAAGGCAGCCGTCATTAAGCACATCGTCTTGGACGATCCTTGTATTGGCCAAGATTATAGGCTCAAATCAGAAAGAATCAGCCGCCATATCTATGTAGGTAACATTTATTTTTGGACAATGGCCAGGTCGATCTATTACATCGGCTTGGACGATTTAACACAATTATGCCTAAATTAATTTGGTAATTAAGGAAAGCAATTAAGGTTTGATTGGTACGATCACATCATCCTGGATGATCACAAGATTGTATGGGACGATCAGCTCAAAAACCATTATTTGCTCCTAGACGATCAACATCATCCAACTCTTATTCAGAGCGATGTTCTGGATGATTTTCCTCGGTTTTGAACTAATTTCGGGACAATCATGAAATCGGCCCAGACGATCAAGCTAATTTTGGATCGTCCAGACCTCCTTTCCGAGCAATTGTCTGGCTTATAATCTGTGATTTGAACTAATCGTACATGACGATATTTTATCATCCTGGACGATATGAACAAATTTCTTCTGTTCGTCCCAAATTATCCTGGTTGATTAGGCTTAAATTGCACTGATCGTACATGATGATATTTATATCATCCTGGACGATAAAGTTGGCAAGTTGCAATTAATGAGCTATTCTGAAGCTCTTCTATTTAATAGCTCTTGTTCTTCAAATTGTAAGACCTTTAGTGCTGTCTTGACTTGAGAGAGCCAAGAGGAGAGGGAGAGAGAGGGAGAGAGAGGTAGGAACTTATGAGGGGGAGTTTGTGAGAGGGATTCACAAAGGTTGCTCCAAGTAAGGTTCCAAGGTGTCTTCTCCAGTATTCGTCCTTCGTCCTCGGGGATTCAAGGGAGGTCTTCTTCAGCAATTGGTCGAGGTTCTCTGCCTGCTTCAGGAGGAAGCAAAATGAGTTGGGTTCTCTGCCTCACCAGGGTTGACGGAAAGGAGTTTTTGTGAGGGCTTCTCTGCCTTGCTGTGGGAGCACAAGAAGAGTCACTTTTGTAGTGCAATACTCGGAGGGAGCCTCTGAGGAGTGGACGTAGGTCGAATTGATCGAACCACTATAAATTCTCTGTGTTCTTTTCTTACTATATTCCGCATTTATTTTTCACACGTTGATTTATTTTTGGTGATATTGGTTTCGTTTTTATTTGTGTTTTGCTCTTTTTTTTTTAAATACCAATTCCCCCCCCCCCCCCTTGGTTAGCCTCGGGCTAGTTCTTAAGGGCTTAATATCCCTAACAAACTTTCACTCTCATCCTTAGCTTGCCAAATTTTGAAAATATTTTTGAAGTTGATTGTGATGATTCACATGTTGGTATTGGTGATGTGCTTAGCCAAGAAGGAAAGCCTATTACTTACTTTAGTGAAAAGTTGAATGATGCTCGATCCAAATATTCTACTTATGATTTAGAATTTTATGCTATTGTTCAAGCTTTAAAATTATGGAGATATTACTTGATTCAAAGGGAAATTATTTTAAACACTAAATACGAAGCTTTAAGATTTTTGGGCTCTCAAAAAAATTTGAACAAAAGACATGCCAAATTGGTGTTTTTTTTACAAGAATACACTTTTCATATTAAGCATAAAACTGGGGTGCTAAATAAAGTAGATGATGCTTTAAGCAGGTCACATTTACTTATAACTATTTACCCAATCATAACTTCTTTTGATTTTTTAAAAGATAATTATGCGAATGATCTTGATTTTAAGAGTATTTGAGAAACTTGTCTTACTTCTGGAACTGATCCTTCTACTCAATTTGTCATTCAACAAGATTTTCTGTTTAAGGGTTCTAGACTTTGTATTAAAAAAAATTCTTTAAGAGAGCAACTTGTGCAAGAACTTCATAGTGGGGGTTTGGGTAGACATTTTGGACAAGAAAAAACTATTTCCTTGGTAGAAGAAAAATATTTTTGGCCTCATATGAGAAAGCAGATTGCTAAGCTGGTGAAATAATGTAAAATATGTCAAGCTTTTAAGGGAACTTCTCAAAACATTGGTTTGTATACTCCTCTTCCTATTCCAAATAAACTTTGGGAAGATATCTCTATGGATTTTGTCTTAGGGTTGCCTGTTACTGTAAGAAAATATGATTCTATTTTTATTGTGGTGGACCGATTTAGCAAAATGACACACTTTATTCCATGCAAGAAAACTTCTGATGCTTCATATATCGCTGACTTATTTTTTAAGGAAATTGTTCATCTTCATGCTATTCCTCGCACATTTAATTCTGATAGAGATATTAGATTTTTGAGTCAATTTTAGAGAACATTGTGGGCTAAGTTAGGAACTACTATTCAATTTAGTACTGCTTATCATCCATAAAACTGATGGACAAACTGAAGTTGTCAATCGAAGCTTAGGGAATTTACTGAGATGCCTAGCTGGAGAAAAAAACATCCCAATGGGATTTAATATTACTCCAAGCTGAGTTTGCATATAATAATTCTGTTAATCGCTCCACTAGTAAAACTCCCTTTGAGATTATTTATGGTCAGCCTATACCTCACATTTTAGATAAAAATTATTTGCCTTTGCCTAATAAAGTTAGTGCTAAAGCTACTGAGACTTTTGACCATATCAAAACTGTCCAACAGTAAGTCCTTGAAAAACTTTGAATGGCTAATGTTAAATACAAATATGCTACTAACAAACATCGGAGGGAAATTTATTTTAATGAGGGTGATTTGGTTATGGCTTACTTTTATCACCAACAATTTCATATTGGTACTTTTGGTAAATTAAGCAGGATGCCAACAGTAATAGGGAGATCCAGGAGAAAGGTATTCATGCCCAACTTTCATAGAATACAAAAATGCCCAAATTTCTTCCTGCTTAATTTACCAAAAGTACCAATATGAAATTGTTGGCACTTCTTCTGTGTTTAATGTTTCTGACCTTTCTTTGTATGAAGGAAATTATGATGAAACAGTAGAAGTTGAAACTTTGCCACTTTCCACATCTGTTCTGAACAATGACGATCAGATTAAAGATGTTATTGATGTCAAAGTTACTAAGACTAGACATGGGGAGCACAAGAGGTTCTTGACTAAATGGAAAATTTGTCCCTTGACAGACTATACTTGGATAAATGATATTGTATTGAAAAATCATCATTCAGATCTTTTTCAGAAAGTTGTTGAATCATTCTCATCAGGAGATGTGATTCTCCCACCAGGGGGAAATTGATGCATGCATATTTTAGCTTATTTTCTTTTTATTGTAATTTGAATATTATAGTTATTTTTTTTTATTTTTTTATGTTATCCAATGATGGAGAACATTATTGCTTGAGCTGATGTTTAGTTCTTTATTTGGAGTAGTAATTACACTATTTAGCTTATTAATTTAAAAAGGTATTCTTCTTTTAACTCATTAAGTGGAGTTGGAGCTTTTCTCTTCCCCTTCTTTGTGGCCCCTCAGTTTCTTCCTGGCGCTGTTTCCCGTGGCTGGTTCTCCTCCCTTTGATGGATGCTGGTTATTGTCCCCTGTGCCGCCTTTTTGGCTTCTTCCCCGGCTGCTTTCCCGTGACTTCTTTTATATGGTTCCTATTTTGTCTTTTCGAGTGATGTTCTGCTTTGTCTGTTGGCCTTCCTTTTCCCCTTACTTGATTGGTTCGGTTGGAGGTGGAGTTGGCTGTTTGGCTGCCCCTTTTCTCTTATAAATTGGAGGTGTATTTGCCATAAAAAGGTTGTTGATTAACTTGAGATAAGTTTCTAAGAACCCGAGGGCTTCTATTTCTTCCTTGGAAAAGCTTGAGAGCTTGTTCCATTTCTCTCTTCTTCTTCTTTATTTCGTCTTGGGCTTTTAATCTCTTCTTCTCTCTGCAAGTTCCACTCCACTTGTATGATTCTTCTTGAGCTATTGGAGGTGCTTGTTGGCAGAATTTGGTGACATTTGCGGAGGAGTTTTGTTGGACATTGGACCTTTGTTGCTGTGGTGGACCCTTGGTTTGCAAGCTCTAAGCACTTATCTTAGTTTACCTACTTTTTGTTGCATGTGAGGAAACTGCTTGCCGGTTTTTCTGAGGATAATGTTTTTATTTTAAAATTTTGTTTCGTTTGTTCTGCTTTGGTTTGTCTTGGTGTTTTGTTTGGATGTTAGTTCTTCTAAATTGAATCGACTTATGTTCTACTTGTCCTAGTGTTCTCCTATATTGGTTCTATTGTCTAGTTTGCCCGCATCAAGTTTTGAGCAATTACTTCTTCAAATTAGGGTGCTCATTCCACATGGACTGAACAACTCTACTTGGGAAATACTATGCCCTTTCGAATTTTCTTCTATCCTTTTAGAAGCATATTCAATGCACTCAATGACCATTAAGTTTAGATTCATCTGTTTCCACTTAGATCCCTTTTGAAATGAAATGCATGTTCATTAGATGTATGCAATGATTTTGTTGGCTTGCTATTGATAAAATTGGAAACAAAATTAATATGGTTGGTGCCACTAATCTCATAATCAATGCCTCCAACATTTAATTCCCTAGTTGCTCCCATGATTTGCTGTTCATCTCTTGCTAGTGTTGAATGGTGGTGGTTTTTTTTTTTTTTGGAGTGGGCGGGGGTGGGGGTTGTATGTGTCCTTATTTGTATTATATTCATTGGTTCATGCCATATGTTGTTCTTACAGAGGTGGAATTGTGGCCTATGCAACTTAATTAATTTCTATTATATTCTTTTTATGGTTTTGTATGTAAATGTAATTAAATGTCCTTTAATTTAGTAAGAAATGTAAGAGGAAAATTCATTTGTTGAAAAATTATGCTTTGTTCCTGTTAGAATTTTTTTGGGGTTGGGATATAAATTTGTTTAAACACCTTTTATTTCAACAAGAAGTGCAAGATGAAAATTTTTATCTTAGAAATTATACTTTGTCCATGGCATCATATTGAGGTTTTTGACGATAATTCAAAAAATCGTAGCACTCTATGAATGTTCATCAACCGAGGAACTGTCCACCATTGTAAAGCTTTAACATTTCTTATTGGGAATTAAATAAAGCATATTCATGGGAGCATTGAACCATCAAACATTTATTATTTGCTACCTATTGTAATTATTAGGGCTGCAAACAAATCGAGCCGAGCCAACCATCAGGCTGTTTGAGTTTGGGCTCGTTTGTCAAAATTGTGCTCAAGCTCGACCGAAGCTCATCGAGCTTCTTGAACAGCCATTCGAGCTTGAGCTTGTTAAAAACTCCCACGTTCGAACTCGGCTTGTGTTCAAATTTGAGCTCGTTTAACTTCAAGCTTGTCAAGCCTCTTATCGAGCGGCTCGTTTTGCCACAAACACAAAATAAATTTTCTTTTAAAATAAACCCAAGTCTTTATTAGCTGTCCCGCCAAAAAAACTTGCATAGCCTACCAACACGCCTGCATGCTATTCAACAAATGCTCTCCACATATATTTGTTTTTATATAGCAAAAAAACTTCTCACTAGGCGATGTGGGTAACATTTAAAATTCTAAGCATTAATTTAATAAGTTTTAATTATATGATAAATTTTAAGAATCTTCATTGCACTAGTTATTTCCAACTAAATCTAAATACTCTCTATATCTCATGAATTAAAAATTATAATTATAATTATAATTATAATTTCTATTTTAATATTTCTTAAAAACAAAACATACCTCTTCTTCCTCCAAGCCCTAGCTTGTTCACGTATTTCCACTCCCCCACTCTTTCTTTCGGTCTCTCTCTCTCTCTCTCTCTCGGTTTTATAGACACGAAGCCAGCCACATTCGGCCCGAACCCCCTTCGGCTTCCACGACACCAAACAGCGGGAGTGAACCCTACGTCTATACGCGATTCGACTTCCACTACTTCCGCGATTCCAGACGATCATAGCACACCGAACGTTTCTTTGTTTCCCTCGTCTCATTCGGCTTCCACAAAGTCTCTTCGGTTCTAGGCGACGCAAAAAAGCTCTTCCGATTCCAGGAAATAGAAGCTGCTTCGTCTTCCTTGTTTCAGGTTATTACACGAACTCTAAGGGGGTGTTTGGTATGATATTGGATTCAATTTTAGTAGGATTTACTAAATCCTGTAAATCCTAGGCTCATAAATCCTGAATTGTGTTTGATATGACAACTTTTAAATCCTGTTAAATTCAGAAAGATGCTTGACATCAGATTACAAGATTTAAAATAGTTGGAGATTTAAAATTAAAGGAGTAATATGCCAAATAATTAACCAAACATAACATCATTCAACGAAAACAACTAAAAGCATAAAGAGTACATGACAACAAGAATTTTTTTTGGACACCGCTTAACAACTACAAGATAATACACTACAACATAATGGTGATGTTGATATTTGTTGCATTGGAGAGTATCTTCCTCACAATGATCGATTTCTTTGACTATTTATCTGAAATAAAAAAAATGAAAAATTACATAAATATTGTAATGAAAGGTAAATTCGTTTTAATGCATACATATATCCTTACCTGGGCATTCCACATATCAGTTGCAATAACATGTCTTATCGCTTCTCCTATTGTAGTGTGCAAGTTAGGATCTTCATCCAACATTTCAACATTCCCACGTTCACTTTCGTGTTCCATTTCTGTCTGTGACATATTGAAATACATGTCATGTCCATAATAGCGACCTATAAAGTTGTGCAGAACTGCACACGCAATAACCAGATCAGCTTGAATAGTAACAAGAAACTTTTTCATGTGAGAACACTTGAAAACGTTCCTTCCAAATCCCGAATGTTCTCTCTACCACATTTCGCAGTTAGGCATATCAGTGATTAAATAATTCTTGCTGATTTGTATATCTTCTAGTAGTACTTCCTCGATAATCAGCTAAATGATATTGATAACCTCGAAAATGAGCAATCAACTTATCAGTGTTTGCATAGCCTGAATCAACTAAGTAATAATGATTGCGGGGCACTCCAAATTGATCTTGCTCTACAGCCCATCTTAGCACACGCATATCTGCAGCTGACCCTTCCCAACCAGATGCTACATATACAAACTGTCTATCAAACGACACTTCAACCATAATATTCTGCGAGGTGAATCCCTTACGGTTACAATAACGATTATGTATGTTGCTACTAACTATTGCTAGTATATGTGTGTCGTCAATTGCACCCAAAACATTCTTGAAATAAGGGTGAAATATTGTATTTGAACGTACAAAAGGATGATATTCTGGATCTCCCTAGGGTAAATTAATGAACTCATCGGCAAATGAGACAATAGCACGTAGAATAATGTTTAAGTATCTGCTAACTGTCTCCAAAGAATACTGAAAAAATTCACACAACTATCGGTAACTATGAGCATGTGCAACTCCTCACAAGAATATACCTAGTTGCTCAGCTGCATTCATATTTTTTGTGTCACGCAAATGCCCACGGCTTACTAGTAGATCTCTTAGGCTTATGAATGCATTTGAAGGAAGCCTAAAATATTGGTACGCTCGGCCCGGATGGCCAGCAAGCACATCAATTACATATCGATGTCCAGTGTAGGACCTATCGAACATAGGCCGCCTGATTGATTGTTCATCATCTGAGGAAGAACTATCTTGTATTAGAGATGGAGTAATTTCAGCAATAACATTGTTGACTTGAATTTATAAGTCAACCATGTCACATAAAACATCCGGAAGTACTCCACGCAAATAATTAGACATGGCTGCATAAAAAAAATACCAACGATAATATTTGAAATCAATTGAAACATCATACAACCAAGGAACATGAAAGAGAATATTACAACATTAACCAAACTAATCAAATCAAACAACATATATCAATCAAAGTGAATCAAACAACTACAGCCAAACTTTTGACGTGTAAAAACAAGGATGCATGCTAACAATATATTCTATCCACTCATTTAGGACGTCGGCTTCCCAAGTCATCAATATGGCTTTGTAATCTTTGTTCTCTTTGAGTGCATCCTGAATGGCTATGAGTGCTTGTGTTAAAAGATTCTCAAATTGGTCTAACTTGATTAAGCAATCACGCATACTATACGGATCTGTTTTTTCAATTGTCTCTCTAAAAACAATGGCATTCTTGTTTAACTGAAGTAATAGTTTATTTAGATTTTGCAACCCTACTTAGACAACGCACAAATGCGGCAAGTTCACCAACAATATCATTTAAGTAGGATTTATTTAAATGAACTCTTATTGGAGTGTGCAACTAGGGGGTGTTTGGTATTAGATTTATTTCCAATTTTAAGTAGGATTTACGGTAAATCCATCCAAACGCAAAAAAAATGGCACTGTAAATCCGGCAAATCCGTAAATCCAGGATTTGCGGATTTATGTCGTAAATCTGTTAAATCCTAGTAAATCCAAATCCCGCTAGAGCTCGGATTTAACGCAAGTTACATTGCGAAAGTTCTTCCCGCGACGCCCGTGTCGCGATGTCCTGCCCGACCTCTTTATGTACATGGAGGAAGACTCAGCTTCTTTTTCATCCTGTGCCCTAGCCGCTTCCGAAGCACTCTTGCTAAATCTCGCTCAAGGTCGCTCACGTACCCATCGTTTTTTTTTTCCAGCGACATTTCTTCGTTTTCTCCTTCCCGAGCGAAATAGGCGATTAGTTTTTTTTTTTCTTCACGAGCACGACAGAGAGGAATACCGAACAGATCCTCATGACAGAGAGGAATACCGCTCAAGGTCGTGCTCGCTCAAGGTCGCCACTTTTTTTTCTTCACGACAGAGAGGAATACCTTTTGATTTGGTATCAGATTTATTCAGATGTTTATTTGGTTAAGTTTTGTACTACCAAATAGATTTTTTTTCTTCACGAGCACGACAACATTCCTAAAATATATAAGCAACAATTTTGTTTGAAATGTTTTTATTTTTTTCTTGTTGTGTATTGAACTATTGGCATTTCATTTGAAGTTTAAGATAATACAATTTATTTAGGCAGCAATGACATAATTTGGCTTAGGATATTCAAGTCTTGATCTTTAGTTGAACTTTGTCGTAATTGAATTATAGTATGTTTTTAGAATTATCGAAAGTATTGTACTAATTTGATTGACAAAAATAACACGATGAGAATATATGCTCTTGTAATAAAAATCTAGGTTTCATCGATATGAATGTAGTAAGTGTGAGCGACAATGAGTCATCAAACGCTATCTACCTACGTAAGACTGGTAAAAGTTCTTAAAGGAAACCTAAAAAAAAATTACTTGTTTGCACAACTGTTAAATTTCATGGAAATGATGTCCTCGTTAATGTCTGACAGCAATGTAGAAATTTCTAAAAGGCAAAGGAGTTGGACGTGCAAGCGGTAGTGTAAGCCACGTCGTGATGGTGACGACATCTCAATTTACTTTGGCATGCCCAAAAGTACAACTCGAAATCCTAAGTGGTCAGAAGATCATAATGTCATACTTGGCGAGTTGCTATTGTAACAATATGTTAATGACAATTTTTGTAATGGGAATATGCGAAAGGAACAATGGGCTAGCTTAGTAGCTGTGTTAAACAGACGTCTTAGAACAAACTACACTGATTCGTCCGTAATAATAAGATTTAAAAATATGAAGGCTGATTTTAGAACACTATATCAACTAACAAACCGTAGCGGATGGGCTTGGGATGAGGAATTACACATCCCTGTAGCTACCGACGAGTTGTGGGATGAAATTCAACAGGTATTATTTTGTTCTTTATAATTACACATAATTCAAAAATTTTATGCATCTAAATCAACAAAACTTCATTTTTCTAGGTTAACCCAAAGGTAGCTCGATTTAAAAGGCACTCCTTCCATCAGTATGAAATATTTGAGAAGATTTGTGCCGAGAACATTGCAGTGGGAAGTGATGCGAGATGTAGTAAGATGTCTGAGCCAGTGGTTAACTTAAACAGTGAGGAAGATGCTCCACACTTTGAGGATGATTTCCTAACAGCTAACGGTGTCTGCTATGACATGAACGGAACGCTACCGAACGACCAACCTCAAACTGTCGACATAGATCCAAGTGTGGAAATGGACCCAAGTCCAACGATACGTACAAAAAAATCTAGCGAGAAGCCAACCAAAGCTGCTAAATGTTTGAAAAGGAATAATGGTTGCAAAATCTAAATGAACTATTACTTCAGTCAAACAAGAATGTCATTATCTTTAGAGAGACAATTGAAAAAACAGAACCGTATAGTATGCGTGATTGCTTGATCAAGTTAGGCCAAATTAAGAATTTTACAACACAAGCACTCATAGCCATTCAGTATGCACTCAAAGAGAACAAAGATAACAAAGCCATATTGATGACTTGGGAAGGCGATTTCCTAAATGAGTGGATATAATATATTGTTAGCATGCATCCTCATTTTTACGCTTCAAAAGTTTGGTTGTAGTTGTTTGATTCACTTTGATTGATATATGTTGTTTGCTTTGATTAGTTTGGTTAATGTTGTAATCTTCTCTTTCATGTTCCTTGGTTGTACGATGTTTTAATTGATTTGGAATAATATCGTTGGTATTTTTTTATGCAACCATGTCTAATTATTTGCTTGGAGTACTTTCGGATGTTTTATGTGACATGATTGACTTACAAATTCAAGTCAACAATGTTATTGCTGAAATTACTCAATCTCTAATAATAGATAGTTCTTCCTCGAATGATGAACAATCAATCAGGCGGCCTATATTCGATAGGTCCTGTACTGAACATCGATATGTAATTGATGTGCTTGCTAGCCATCAGGGCCAAGCATACCAATGCTTTAGGCTTCCTCCAGATGCATTCATAAGCCTAAGAGATCTACTAGTAAGCCGTGGGCATTTGCGTGACACAAAAAATATGAATGCAGCTGAGTAACTAGGTATATTCTTACGAGGAGTTGCACATGCTCATAGTTACCGACAGTTGTGTGAATTTTTCCAGCATTCTTTGAAGACAGTTAGCAGATACTTCAACATTGTTCTACGTGCTATTGTCTCATTTTCCGATGAGTTCATTAATTTATCCTAGGGAGATTCAGAATGTCATCCTTTTGTACGTTCAAATACTATGTTTTACCCTTAAAGAATGCTTTGGGTGCAATTGATGGCACACATATACCAGCAATAGTTAGCAGTAACATACAGAACCGTTACCGTAACCGTAAGGGATTTACCTCGCAGAATGTTATGGCTGTAGTGTCGTTTGATAGACAGTTCGTATATGTAGCATCTGGTGGGAAGGGTCAGCTGCAGATATGCGTGTGCTAAGATGGGTTGTAGAGCAAGGTCAATTTGGAGTGCCCCGCAATCATCATTACTTGGTTGATTCAGGCTATGCAAATATTGATAAGTTGATTGCTCCTTTTCGAGATTATCGATATCATCTAGCTGATTATCGAGGAAGTACTACTATAAGATATACAAATCAACAATAATTATTTAATCACCGACATGCCCAACTGTGAAATGTGGTAGAGAGAACATTCGGGATTTGGAAGGAACGTTATCCCCTAGTTGCACACTACAATAGGAGTTCATGCATACTATGTTCAACAACTGACGTAATAATTCATTTAGATTTAGAATTTACAGCGCCTAGTGTTTTTCTTGGTTGTTCTCTTTACTCACCATTAGTTGTCAAATAATTGATTCAGAGAATATTTCCTTTTTATCATCAAACTCTTAAATAGTATTATTTTTGGATGCACATCATCTGAGTAGTCAAAGTTATTATTGTTTACATTATCAAAACCAAATGATTCATTGCAAGTTCATCTTCAGTTTTTGGCACATTAACATCCACAAACAAAAACACCTCATCTTCTTCCTAGACAACACACAAATGCGTGACTGGCCTCCATTGGACAAAATCGATGCCCTAATGTTGCTCATTGAGTCCAGTGCAAGTTGTTTCATAAATTGGAAATCTAACATATGGATGTCTTATAATGATTGCTTCTCCTCCACCAATGTTTTTGACTAATCTCGTGGCGATATCCTCCACTTGGCACTTTACCTCCTCTCCTGGGTTGAGACTACTATCCTCCATCTCGAAATGCCTCACCTATATCGTCCACTCTATGGCCCTTTACCCCATATGCGCCCTTGAGGATTACATCGACCAACCACCCTACTGTCCCAACCATCATTGATCAAGAAATGGACCATGACAAATCTCAACTCTTTGGTTGTGTCCATGGCTCATATTCTCTTGTCTTCACTTGCTTGCTCTAACCATTGATTCCCATCAATCATTTATGTAACCCGCTCTCCAGCATCTCTACCCATTATTGTTTAAAATTGCGTAATATGAGGCTCGCCTTGAGGTCCGTCTCAATGCAATTCTAGTAAAAAAAGCCTCGAGGCTTACGCCTCAAGCCTTACGCCTTAAGCTTCTTTTATGAGGCTTACACCTTATCTTGGATGAGGCTCGCCTTGTGGCGTGCCTCGTCTCGCTGGTATGAGGCGTACACACCTCACTTTATTTATGTATTTTTTTATTTAAAACTTAACAAAATCCTATACAAAAGCCCAAAAGAAAATCATACATACCGCAACAACTTTCTCTCAATTGCCTTAACCTCTAACCCATCGCCTTACTATAGTCGCCATTGTCGTATCCACAACAAGGGATCACTAGATAGCCGCACGCCACCACCATCTCCTCTTAAAATTTTGGAGTATTATCTTTATGTTGATGACAAACATTTATGAAAGATGAAGATAATTGAGATAAATGAAGAAGAAGCAAATTGAGAGGTATTGGACCTACCAGATGAGGCGGGAAAGAGACCAATTTTTTATGACAGTGACTCAAATAAAAATCCTCATAGTAATGATAGTACAAATGATTTCTGAGTTGTTGTCAATTATTTCAGCTCGTTTAAAAATTAAACGTTGATGAGTAGGCAACTGAGAAAGAAAAAAATTAGAGCAGAACTTGCTGTTATTTGATAATTTTATGCAATTCATTTATTTTATGTTGTTTTGTTACTTTAATATTTGGATTTCAATTCTATTTCACATAATTGATCACTTAACACTTTATATCTTATACATTTTTTATTTCATATGTATGTAAATTTGTTATTTCATAGTTTAATAAAAAGTTAATGTCACCCACACCCTTTAACATATTATTTGGATATTATATAAAAATTTACTTTTAACTTTTATTTTGACTTTATACAATTTTTACATTTTGAGGCTTACGCATCGTCTCACGAACTAAAAACACCTCAGTACCTAATTGCACAATTTTAAACCTTGCTCCCTACAAATCTCTCTATAATCGCTCACCAATGTCTTTTGTTTACACTCGCTTAGCCATCCTACACATGCAAATTGCATCCAAACCCATAGTCCTGCCCATCTTGAATCTAACACCCTAATCTATGCTTCAACAACATCGCTCACTCTCCACATACACCAGCAATATAAATCCTATCCAACAGAATTCCATGATAGAATCAAATGTGATCCAATTTATCTAGACTCAACATGCATTAAGACCTTAAACTTTCAAAATCATGGGTTCCTTGATATTGTTTTCTCTACTAGAGTGTTATGCAGGTAAATGAGACAACCTGGGAATATGGCTAAATCTTACTTTAGGATTTGTGGCACTAATTTTCTTAGATATGTTAAACTTATTTTGATATTGGTGCAAATGAAAATGTAGTTGAGTCTAGGTACAATACTAAAATTAGGTGTGTACGTAGGCTTTGCAAAATTTTAGTTATATATAACTTGAAAATGAAAATTTTCATTGTTATAGAACTTCAGATGAAGGCAAATTATACTTCAAACTGACTGAATAATCAGTCGCTTGGTTTTCTTTAGTAAAATATCTGGACTTATATGGTGAACTGGTTAATAAAATAAATTGTTGTATTTATATAGTTGGTCGATTTTCCCAGCTAGTAAGGATGCACAAAATTTTCTTTCAAAAAAAAAAATTCTTTCAAAAAAAAAGGATGCACACAATAAGCTACTTGCCTAAGTCATACTTATTGGAAAATGGTCACATGCCTTCATTGTTATCACTTCTAGTTGGCTATTTTCTGTAGTTTAGGTGCCATTATTATATGTGACAATAGTCCTTACGGTTTAAATTGTAATTCTTGTGCTTTGGTTTGTTTAGTTTACTGATTTATGTACAAAAGATTTTGTTGGCCTTGCCTAAATCATTTCCTGAGGAAAGTTTCGCAACATTTTTACATAATGTCTTAGTTATGTTGGTCTTATACTTTGTGTTGTTATTTTACCATGCTTTTCAGTTTTACCTCATTTGTCTTTTGATTAATTGCTACTTTAAGCATAAGTTGTTATGCTGACTTAATTGCAGAATTTTTGGAGCATCACTCATATATCATAAGGATATTGCTTGGGATGAGGAATATTTATTACATTTACTGAGATATTGAGGCTAGAATTTTCTAGCAGATTGCCATAACTTGAATTTGAATAGTTGTCTAAGGAGAGGTTTTTGAGAAGGAAGATTAGGGGAAAGAGCAACTGGCGTGAAGAACATATTAACCAGTTTCGTTGGCAACATTATTGTCGAGGGAAAAGGAATAAGATGAAGTTCCATATTGAAGAGGTTGCAGTATATTTCCCTTACGATCACATCTACCCTGAGCAGTATGAGTACATGGTTGAGCTAAAACGTGCTTTGGATGCTCGAGGCCATTGCTTGTTGGAGATGCCAACAGGCACAGGAAAAACTATTGCCCTCCTATCGCTCATTACTTCATATGCTCTTGCACACCCTTCCTCTCCCCTTAAGCTTGTCTACTGTACTCGGACAGTTCATGAGATGGAAAAGACTCTTGCTGAGCTACGAGTTTTGTACTCCTACCTACCCCCTTCTTCATCTCTCCTTGCTCTCGGATTGTCCTCTCGTAAGAATCTTTGTATAAACCCTGATGTCCTCTCAGCTTCCTCTCGGGACTCTATTGATTCATCATGTCGTCGCCTCACTGCTAGTTGGGTTCGTGCGCTTGCTGCTGATAGGGAGCAATCTAGTAGGGGAGAGTCATTGCAGCCCTCAGGTGCTATCCCTACTTGCCCCTTTTTTGAGTCTTATGACAAGGCCTCTCGTGATGCTATTCTACTTCCCTCAGGAGTTTACACTCTTGAGGACCTCCGTGCATTTGGTCGTGATCGTAAATGGTGCCCTTACTTCCTTGCTCGCAACATGATCCAATATGCCAATATTGTTGTGTATAGTTATCAATACTTGCTTGATCCTAAGGTTGCCAACATCATCTCCAAAGAAATGCAAAGGGAGTGTGTTGTTGTTTTTGATGAGGCTCACAACATTGACAATGTCTGCATTGAGGCTCTTAGTGTAAGCATTCGAAGACAAACTCTTGATGGGGCCACTAGGAACCTCAACCGCATTGCTCAAGTGATTGACAAGTACGTGTTCATTAACTTTATCTTTATTCTTTTCTCCAGTTTTAAATTATAGCATTATGTATTTTACCTTCTTATTGCCAAGATGCATAACTTTTACGAAATGGCTAATACAAAATATTACTTAAACAACTATTGTTTTACATGTAGACCAGGCATTTGAATCAGCTAGCTAGCGCCAACGGCGTTGGGTAAAAAAGGAAAGAAAACTTAAAGAGTTTCAAGTAGGCCTAGTGAAATTCATCAAGAGAGTGATGTTGAAAGTAGGCCTACCTTATTAGGTTATTGATGTTGATCTTGACAAAGGTTGCGAAGGTTTGGAATGCTAGTTTAATTTACTAAATCAGAATTTATTTTTCAGGCTAATATTAGGGTCATTTGTAATTTTGGTTAGTGGGTTAAGTATGATTATAGGGAAGCCTGCTAATTGCTATTAGTAATATAGAATCCCTTTATTGTAGGTTTAGAAAACCAGATTTGATTTTTCTTTCTTTTGTTGTTGTTGTTGTAGTTGCTGTTGTTTAGTTTGTAGAGAAGACAACTAAGATACTTGAGGATAATCTCCAACCATGGTTGTTTTTGTTTGCTCTCGCAATTATATTTGTAAATTTGTTGTTTTTTATTGCCTTTCATTAAGAAAATACTGCCTTGATTCTTCCTATAAATGGCTCACAAGTTTGTGTTTCTAATGACATTCTCACTAAGGTCAAGGGGATAATCAGTGGGGCTAAGCGAAATCATTCACTGCATTTTGCCTAATGTTGCTGGTGGCTATGCGAGACCTTGAAGAGGTGTGTCAATCTTGTGGACTTACGAGTTTCACCAGCACCAATCCTTCTTGGTCGGATAATGAACTTTCTGATGATTGTAGTTCTGTATAGGGTCTTCAATATTTTCCATTCTCTATGCAATCGAGAGGGTAGGAGAATAGAGATTAATGTAGAGAATACCAAGATCTGATGAATGAAGCCAAATAAACCTCAGAAATTCATCACATGCAAATTAATGAAAGAAAAAATGAAATATGGTTTGAAGTTCTTAAGATTTTCTACATGTAGTAAAAAAACAAAGGACAAATACTAAAAGCAAGGGCAGTTATAATCTACTTTGATGTCAACTAGGAGACCAAGAATCAAAAGTAGGACATGCGCAACAAAATTTTACCATTTCTTTGATGGATGGATATTATTTGAGATCGCTCAAGTCTTCATAATTCCTCTTAATTGATGATGGAGTATACAACTTTGATTCTCATAATGCTAATATTCACTGAGCCACATGACTAAATTGAGAATATATTCAAAGAAATATCACAAAAGATTGAAAAAGATAGACAATTGAAAAAAAAAACCAAAACAAGAGTAAACAATAATTAAATTGTCTAGTTAACTTTTCTACCAATCCCTTTAACCTTCCTATTAAGGAAATGAAGTACGTTATATCATAGGGAAATTTTCAACAAAGATCAATTTTTTATTGAGTAAATAACCACAATTAATAATAAACTAATTGTTGCATCTCTTGGACACAATATTTGGTATTTATCCTCTTTGTAGTCAGCTTTTTAATGTGGGAATTTCTTTTAGTGGAAGCAAAGCGTTATGATTCACTCATGAAACTCTAATATCAAATATAAACCTATGCAACCAATTTATAATTATCATAATAATAGGTGTTCAATAAATATTGCACACACCACTCACTCAGTTATATGCTATGCAACTATACAACAATACAATAGGTTTAGATGTGCGCCATAATGTAGCTAAATTTATAGACTTTCAGGCTGATAACTAGTAGCAACTTAAATTGAAGTTATTTCACTGACACTGTAATTGAATTATTATATGTTAAGTTGGTTTTCCGGAGTACCAAATTATAACTCAACGTGTCATATCTCATGTATGCAGCAAATATCTAAATTTTTAGAGATCGCTTCATTCTTAACATCCAATGGGATAATAATCAATGAAACTTTAAAGTTTGGTACTCATCATCTTTCCAATAATTTTCTTGACTCTTATCTTGTATAGAAACGCTTGACAGTATGTTGCTTTAGCTATCTTAGTGATGGAATGAATTGTACCATCATAAAAAATATATCACTTACTGTAGAGATAGAAACGTATTACCCTATAATACCTAATAAGATAATACTGAAATTCATTGTATTATTTATCCCATAATGAGTGAAATATTTGTGCAGAAGTATGCACCCGTTTTACATTTCCTGTTATTTATTGCTTGGCCAAATGAAATAAGCCTAAACTATCACCATGATTTTTTCCTCTTTCAAAGTCATATATCGTTAACATTTAACTTCCAAATAATGAAGTCCTTGAGTTAAGAATCAAGGATCACTCAAATGAACGTGTAATTATCTTTAAAATCATTCATGCTTTATTGACTTGAATGATTCTTTTAACCTTAAAAACCCTGATGTTCATGATGCATAAGATTGTAGTTATTATATAAAGTGTTTACATAGGCTTGTTCTCTCTGTATGCAATCTAAATTTAGAAATAATATTGATTTGCATGAACATAATTGATTTAAATTGTTGGAGTATAACTTCTTTTTACCAAATGTCTTGTGATCTCGATGTAAGATGAGCACTTAAGGTGATAATGTTGCAAATGACATAAGATGTTGATGGAACTTGAGTTGCAAAATTCGGAATCCAGGAAAAACAACCCAAAAACAGTGGAAAAATGGAAGATTTCTTGGATGAAAACACTCACAAACAATTCGATTACTTAAATATCAAAAGACTTACAAGTTTCCACGGATACAATGCTCTCAATTCGAGAAGAGAAGCTTTCTCCCAAGCCCTAGATTAGAAAAACCTAAAACAGCCACCAAAACAAGATGCCTCCAAAACAAACCCTAACTCTCCTTTAACCCTCACATGATCCCCCCCCCCAAAATACCCTAATTACCCCTAGGGAAAACAAAACAAACTCCCTCTTACATTTGGTGGGCCTCTTGGGCCCACCCGTCTCCTCACTCTCCTTCGGTCGAACGCCCAGGCGGGCGTTTTCTCCGCCTGCAGTAGGCGAGAACTGGCCCCTTGTGAGCCGATGCGGATGCGGGATGGATCGGGCGGTCCGGTCCATCATCACTCCCCGCCCAAAGATTAACCTTGTCCTCAAGGTTGAAAGCAGGAAACTGGGCTTGTATGTTCTCATAGGCCTCCCAAGTAGCGTCATGTGCCGGTAGATCTTTCCACTCAATCAAAACTTCTTTCCCTCCT